>NC_139680.1:80278676-80474364 GCF_964106915.1 Podarcis gaigeae | reverse complement strand
TCCAAAAACTCCAGGGCATGGCTTGAGGACACGTGATGCAGCAGCCTTGCTGAAGCTAGGCAGGCCTGGATCCAGAAGAGGCTCAGAGTGGAGCCACTTCCTGGCAGGTGGCTTGCTGTTGTTTACTGGCAGGGAGAGAAGAGGGCAGCAGTGAGGTTGGCATGATACAAATGCATCGACGAAGCCTATCTGGATCAGACCAATCTAGTCCCTCACCCTGTCTTCACAGTGGCCAACCAGATGCCCATAGGAAGCTCACAAACAGAATCTGAGCAATGCAATTGCCAGCAGCTGGTATTCAAAGGCATCCTGCCTCTAGCAGTGGGGGCAGACACCACCATTGTGATTCGCGCAGTGGGCTAAACTCCCTGTTGCCTTGCTGCTCTTGTTCCCTTGGCTCCCAGGAAGCAGCGGCCAGGAAGCTAACATATCAGCTCCGCCCTGCAAGGGGAGCAACTTTTGCCTGGATCTGATCAGGGACCACATATATGTTCTTTGAGAGAGAGAAAAGGGATGTGATATACAAATAAAAATGCAGATGCAGATGTTACTATATAGGCATGGATGAATGCATGATGCTGTACGTGGGAGAATACCTTGTAAACAATTTTGACTTAAAACAGCTACATAATATTTAAATTTCAGTGGCTATGAATTTTCCACACAGCATCAACTTGCTTTACCTTGGCCTCTGACACTTGAGACATGTGTGTTTTAGAACCCACCCTATTCTTACAATTGCAATTTGTTTTAACTGTTTCCAACACTGAATTTTAACTTCCTTTAATCTGTCCCAGGACCTGCAGGTGATAATACTAACTACTGCCACAGCAAGCTAAAGAATATGATTCATTAATGTGAACCCTCCAACACTATGGATTTTGCTAGACGTATGCCTTCTGCTGGAATAAACACTGCCAGAGAAGATCATGCATTTTCATTAAATAATGAACTTATCTCATTGCCGGATGATACTGATGACAGGTAGGCTGATGAGAAGCCCAGGTATTTGGATGGTTCCACCATAGGCCTCACGATTGCCACCACAGACATTGATCCATACTGTAGATCTCACTAATGTGAACACTTTCACGATCCCCATCTTGTATGCTATGGCCCTTCCCTTTACTAAGGAACTGTTAGGTCAGGGTGAAAAACATACACCAAATTATTAGGAAACATTAGCAAGCAGGATACAGTGGTGCCTCGCAAGACGAAATTAATTCGTTCCGCAAGTCTTTTCGTCTTGCGAGTTTTTCGTCTTGCGAAGCACGGTTTCCCATAGGAATGCATTAAAAATCAATTAATGTGTTCCTATGGAAACCGCCTTCAGACCAGGTCCGGGGACAGTCTGTCGCCCGACCTCTTCTGAAGGCCGGTGGGAAGTCTTTGCTTCCCCCCCCCCCCCGCCTGCCTTCTCCACTGTCCCGGGGTTTTTAAAATGCTGGCGCGCGGCAGCGAAGCCTTCGCTGCCGCCCGCCAGCATTTTAAAAACCCCGGGACAGCGGAGGACTTCTCCGCTGTCCCGGGTTGATTTAAAAGCCCCCGGGAAGGCAGGCAGGGGGGACAAAGTCCTGGACCTCTTCTGAAGGCGGGCGGGGGGCAAAAGTCTTTGCTCCCCCCGCCTGCCTTCAAAAGCCATCCGGGATAGCGGGAAGCGCTTCCCTGCTATCCCAGACTGCTTTTAAAATGCTGGCGGTGGGGAGCAAAGCCTTTCGGCCCCCGCCGGCCTTCCTGGACCTCTTCTGAAGGCCGGGGGGGAAGGCTTTGCTCCCCACCGCTAGCATTTAAAAGAGGTCCCCGGAGATTTTCCTATGGGCTTTCTTCTTGCGAAGCAAGCCCTTAGGGAAATTCGTTTTGCGAAGCGCCTCCAAAACAGAAAACCCTTTCGTCTAGCGGGTTTTTCGTCTTGTGAGGCGTTCGTCTTGCGGGGCACCACTGTATTCCACTCCTGCTGGCTGCTACCTTTGGACCTTTTCTTCAGAATCCATCTGGATATTTTATTCTTTTTAACTGGTATTCCTCGATGACCCTCAAGCTTCCATGCTTCCATGCACATTGTGAAAAATGTGCTTCATCCTTGCTGCTGTCTCATAACTTGGATGAAAATCTGCCATTTGACATAAATCTCTCAGTGAAATGCAAGCAGTCCCTGTGGACAGATAACCTTTGCTTTTATTTGCATCTGCCTAGTTTGACTTATGACAGAATTATGCCCCCAAAATAACATTTTAATAAGTGTTTACATGCTACCACTCCCCAAAGACTAAGCTGATAAAATTCTTCCTCAGAACTAATTATGCTTCAAGACAAGGTTACCCTCTGTGGATTTTGCACATAAAGCTTTGCTGCAGAAGTGGACTTTCCGACAAAGGAAGGGCTCCTCCATGTGGATAACATGGCAGGTTTGCATAGGTGAAAAGGAACGTAGGCCAGGCTTCATTCGTGGCCTTGAATCCTATAATGTGCTGGTGACATTGAAAACATAAAAGCATTGGGATGTCCTGGGGAGAAACCACATTTTGTTCCCTTATATCTTATGGGGCACCTGTACACCATCCCTTTCTCGTGTGTGTGTTTTTCCTGTTCAGCTTCCTTTTCTTTTCTTCTAAAGATCAGAAAATCCTAGTCTGTTTTCCCTCAATGCACATTTTCTCCCAGGTGTAGATGGTTTACTGCACTGCTCTGCTGGCCTATTTGATTATTCTACTTATTTTCTAGATTGTGCTGTAGCTACTTCCTTCTGCATGGCCTGTTTTACCTTTCTAGGAATCAACTCTGTCACTTTTAACTCTTCCCTTTCCAAATATCATTGCCTTTTCTTTCCCCCTTCTTTTCTGCCCCTACTTTCTAAATTGCAACCAGAGGCTATTGTCATTGGGAGTGCTCAGGGCTTCTTCTTTTTTTCAGGGGGAATGCACCAGAACTCAATTTTGACACTGGAATTTCTCAGGTGGGTGCTATTGCTATTGTAAGAGAAAGAGGGGGGCATTCATAGCGAGCTCTGGCAACTCTTTTTCTAGATAAATAGCACTGGGAGTGCTACTGGAGTTGGAGGATATTTAACCCTTTCCACACCCAATGGTCCCAATGAGAATTGCCTCCCTCCACTCTTTGGAGTTTATTTGGCTACATAGTGTTAGAGGCTTGAAAGCAGCAGCAGTGATTACATGCTGCTAAATCAGTGCTTGGCGTGCTCTGGGCCATGGGGTCACGAAGAGTCGGACACGACTAAACGACTAAACAACAACAAATCAGTGCTACTCATAGTGGTGGTCCACAGAGAAGTGCTGGTTTAAGAGTCATCAGCTGCCAGCCTACAGCAACACCACCACAGCCCAGGTTGGGTGGGATGTTTCAGGGACACAACATTGGGCAGGGCAAAGATAATCTGAGAAACACTGTGCTAAACTGTCTATATCTGGAAGCACCTATAGGCTCAAATCAAGCATTGTATTGTGCTTTGCTAAGCTCTGCTCATTTTTTCATCTCAAAAGTTGTTGCTAGGAAAGATATGGGGAATCTCTGGGGCCCAAATCTTCTCCACTTCCCCACCCCACCCCAAATGAAACAGCAGCGTGGGGGGGGGGGGGGGTTCAGCTGAGAAAGTAGCCAATGAGCTCTATTCAACATGTTTCCCACTACATGACAACTGTAAATGTCATCACACATTGGGGAGTGGGTGTCCACAAAAGGAAGTATATGGCGAGGAATCAACATGTCATCCAACATCCCCAGGAACCACTCTTTCCACCTTGCCCCAGTTTTGCACCTTTTCCTGTGCACATTGGGACTGTGCTGCCCTGCCGCTCTTTCCCACCATAACAGAATCTCTACATTAAGATTCTGGACTCGATCCTCGAAAAACACAGGACAATATCACCTCGACATCCCCAGTCCAGCCCCATTAAATGACAGTAAACAAACCATGGTGATTGCACAATAAACGCCTCATCTAGAAACAGCCGCTTTCCAAAGAGACTTCCCTCACTCCAAATCCAAAAGGCACAGAAAACCTAATTTGTTCCCTCACTCCAAATCCAAAAGGCACAGAAAACCTAATTTGTTATTTGAGTCACAACTTTAGCTTGCAGTTATTTCTTATCCCATGTGGGAGACAAATTGGGAAGCAAAAGCAGGCTAAAGAATGCTTTTGTGACTTAGCACTGGGGGTACAGAATGTGACTTACCACTGGGGGTACAGAAAACTGAGTAGGAGATGGAATGGAATGGAGTATCCTGGAGAGGGTATGGAAATAGAATTCTCCACAGAGCGATCTTTTGTTTCTCAGCCTATTTGTTCATCCCATTGTCAGAATTGGGTTTTGTGTGTGGGTCCCTTATACTTCACCTGTACTGATCCTACTCCCTCTTGGGGCTCATAGGCAGCCCAGCAGAACAGACTGCAGTGTGTGTTTGGTTCTGATGTGTATGCAGTGCCTACAACAATTTCTTCTGTCTCCAAATGTGCCCACAGGCCCAGAGAAGGCATGCGATCCCTGCACTGTGATCACCTCAAAGGTGAGGAGCATTTACCACCCCAGAATTGGTTGGTCCAGGTCAGTGAGTTGCAAAAATGTATACTGCCATCCAAATGCAGTGATTAATGTCAGGAGATGCTCTGAGACTCCCTTCAAATGCACTCTCTTTTCCCCCTTTTTTTTTTTTCCTGTGCTTTAAAACACTTCAGAATGACCAGCAGGGGCTTTCTACTTGGTTACCTTTATATCTGCGCTGCTCTACCTCAGGTAGAAAGCAAACCATACTGTGGTACCATGGGAACAAACTGATTTATTATGGTATGAGCTCTCATAGAAACAATCCACTTTATCAGATGCATGACAGCTCACTTTGTTATGCAGCCGGCGACTTGGGATGTTGCCTACAAAGGCTTGTACTGCAATAAACCACTTAGTCTCTAAGGCGCCACAACGTGCCGTGTCATTTTCACTGCCACAAACACCAGCTGATCCAGACAATATGCTCCTGGCATAACTAATGCACTACTCGGGTTGTGAGGCCAGGATCCAGGGACACTTCCTCAAGGGGAGGACATCTGTGGTCACATGATATCATGCTCTGTCCCCCCCCCAGCACCCAAACACCCAAAATGCAATGCGTTGCTACTGACAAAATGCCATTTTGCTCCCCAACTAGCTTATCAGTCCTGCTAGTGATTGTACTGTGCAACACAACTCCCTTTCCCCCACACTCATACCACCACACACAACAAGGCTATTTTTGTGAACCTTTGTCCTCCTTTAAGACTCTAGAAGCTGAGGGCCAAACCAGGCAGGGCATCGTTTACATAATTGTCCCCGGCCTGTAAGTTTTCATTCCCAAAATTAATTGCAGGGAGCTGAGAGCTGAGCTTGACAGGAAAGCATAGCATAAGGCAGGGAGCTTCAACCCTTCAATGATCCCATTCAGAACTGGACCTTCCCCTCTGCTTGGTTCTCATAATGTGGGGAATTACAAATATAAGCATAGGGTGAGGGGTCTGATTCCAGTCAGGCCCAAGGTGGGGTCAAGGAGCTGAAGCAAAAGCAAAGGGTCTCCTCCTCCTCTACACAGGCTATTTTTATTTTAAAATACCTTGCATGCCAGGGCTAAAAGAAGTTGGGACTAACATAACATCTAACCCAGCCCTGTGATTCCTGTGTTTTACCACTCAGTCAAAGGAGCTCTTGGCAAGCTTACTAAAACAAGCAAAGAAAACCTAACCACTTTATGAACCAGGGTCATGTCCACACTACACTTATAAAGCACATGGCTTTGCCCAAAGGATCCTGGGAGCTGTAGTTTGCCACCTTACAGAGCTATGATTCCCAATAGCCTTAACAAACCACAATTCCCAGGATTCTTTTGGAAAAACCATGTGTTTAAACTATATGATGTGGATGTGGCCCGGAGTTGTTTTTCTCCCTATGTTAAAAAAAACCTTTGAAAGAATGTGCATTTACTCCTTCCACTGCTGAAATCTCCCACTTAAAAAGTGTGTGTGCATCCACTTCTCTTACATGCACACTCACGTGTGCATACACAAACACACACACCATTTGTTATGGATAATATTGCAAAATTGTTTTTACTTCCAGACTTATCCTTTATTCCACAAAGGACAAAATGCAATTTGGACATACTCTGACTGTTTTCATATTTGTGGGACCTTTGATCTTCTCTTGTGCTATTTATGCTAAAGTCTTGTCATATAGCTTATGTAGAAGACAAAGCAGAGAGAGATGTGCAGTGCAAATGAGTCTTCAGGCCAACTCTAGTCTACCAGTCCCATTGTGACTTGATTGAATCAAGAGCTGCCTTAAGCCTCATGTGGGAAAACACCCTTTGACATCATCTCAATAATGCTTAACACAGCCACCCGCCTGGAATTTTAATGAAGCAGAAACAATTTATGACGTCATTCCAGGTATATTATCGAGATCAGCCTGAGACACAATGGTGCCCGAGGGGAAAAATCCAAATGTCAACTGTTGTATTCTCAGTTATAAATTGTTATTAACTAGCTTACAATCTGATGCCCAAATTATGCTGCTTGAGCCAGCTCAATTTGCCTCATAGTAGGGATAACTCTGTGCATTATTTCTTCTAAAAAAAGAATTAGCATATTCCTAATCCAGAAATAACATACATCTCCAGCCAAATGGAGTCCAGTAAATTGGGAGTAAAAAGGTTATGGAACATTGCCATCTAATGGAGATCTGAACTTATTACATGTTAAAATACCACCTCCATCCAACGCAACTCAAAGTGTTTACAGTTTAGTCCCCAGATTGCTCTCTGGCTTTCTCCTTAACAGTAGTGTTTGCAAAGAGGTTGTTGTCTGTTGTTTTATCAAGTACTTTTGGTTGTTTTCAATATTGTTTTCTGTGGCTGGGTTGGGCTGAGCTAAATTCTTATACAAGTGAGACCTCCAACAGAATGTTGCAATGCGGAATGTTGTTGAGAATCCCAGGCACTCCATTGCATTCCCCTGCCCCTAGTTTCTGTCTGCACACCATGTGAGTCAGCATTCCATAATTGCAGAGCATGTTCAGCCCTCATTAGGGTGGGTTTCTTTAGAAGGAAGGTCCCCCCTTTTGTTTGTTTTTCCCATAATAATTTTTGCGCTTTTGCAAACCTTGAGGCTCCTCTGAGCCTGCAGATAACTCCCCTTTGTGAATTGGCACTCTTTGGGGTACATAAGCAATGGGGTGCTCAAGCAATGGCCAGAACACTGGAAATAGAGAAAAGTGTTTTAATTTATGTTTTTGCTATGTGGGCTTTAGAATTCCCAATAAAAACAGTGGCCCATCCTCTCGGTGTTCATACAACCACTTAATACTCCAGTTAAAAATAAGTAACAACCATGCTGAAAACTTGCCAGAGATAGGTTTCCTCTTTTGAACAGAGAGAGAAAGAAACAGCTCGATTTATGCCTTGGATCAGACATGACTGCTTCCAGTCTGGTGTTTCAGCAGCCCACTATCTATCGTTTTGTGGAAAGGACAAGATCTTCATGTGGGAGAAAGATGAGCAGCCAGATGGCATGGAAGTGCTGAGAAAAGCATATCTGTGGAGCATCTCCTTGCGTCAGAGTAGAAATGCTGCTTTGTGTAACATCTTGCCTGATGAAGAGCCCTAGAGAACTCAAAATGTGGCCATAAGTTTGTGACATTTTGGTTGTCTTGAATAAAATTAGTGCTGTTTTTCTAGAAAAAGACGTACTGGAGCTCACCATGAACACCTTAGAATGGCAATGGTGCCCACCTGAGAGGTGCCAGAACTGAGTTGAACTGGCTGAAAAAAAGCCTTGAATAAAAGTATTGTCCAACTGTGGATTTTGACATATTTAACCTGTACTTCTTATAGAAAGATACCTCACACTGTGTCCACCATTAGTTGTGCTCCCTCTAGTGATAGATCACAAAACAAACAAATACTAAGCAAAAGGAGCAAATCTGGCCCAAATAGTAGACACTCCCTATTGGCTGGCTACCAAAAATGTGCTATGAGATGTAGGCTTCAAGGAAACAGCTCTGAGCACGTGCCAAACAGATTACCAGATTACTAACTGGCCTACCATTACAACAGCCCTACTAATATTATATGCTACAGCTGGATTGACATCATGACAAGAAGATGAGAAGGTGAACCTGCATAACTAGGGCTAGAGAGTCTGCTTATCACATTTTGTTTTTCTGCCTGGACACAGATGAGAGGGACTTTCTGGCCATAGCATATCTTTTGGATAGGGATTGCCTGAGTGGTGCAGGAGACACCCTTAAATAAAGGACAGGAAAGAGTATGGGCTTTAAGAGTCACTGCCCTATCAAGTGGACTAGCGTCCATTGAATATTTTGGTCCTTATTTTATACTTGACCATTGACCTGAAATACATGAGGATAATTTGAGAAGAAAAATTAGATGTGGAAGAAAAGAAGACTATGACTGAAGAAAGAAAGGACAAAATTGCCAAAGGGAGGAGCTGGGCACAAAGGGGTCTGCATTTGTGCCCAGCTCCAGACCTGCCTGCTGATTTCAGCATTTAGTGGGCGGGGTGTGTGTGTGTGTGTGTGTGTGTGTGTGTGTGTGTGTGTTTTGGAAGACACTTTAGCTAAGAGTCCTTGCCAAATCCAATCCAAATAATCAGGCTGTCCCAACAGCACTCCGATGAATCAAATGTCTTTAAAATATTTACAATGAAACAGCATGAAGGAGGAACAGAAGGCTAGGAGGGGAAATTGCACATGGAGAATCAGATAGAAACGAACCTCTTTCTTTGTGGAATGAGGCTGAGTAATTGCCAACTGACAGTCTATGTCCTCGTAGGCTTTTTCCTACGACTTAATTATACCTGCAGTGTAAAAGCAGGAGTAGCAGGCATGTTGATATTTTTCACTGTGCTACCTATGGAATGATTGGCCATAGTGGGCAGCATGAGTTGCCCTCCCAGGTGGTAAGTGGAATCTTTTCAAGACACTGCTGATCAAAAAAGCAGGTAGGCTGTCATTTTTTCCCCTGCACTTGGATTTCAAAAATTGTTTTCATCCTGCAAATAATTTACACTGTACTCCTATATCAAGGAACCACCAAAACCAAGGGTGAGGAAACTGAGAGTCCCCATTCATCATTGGGCTGTAACTCTTCTCAAACCCAGCCAGCATAGCCAATGGTCAGGAAGGATTGCAGCACCTTTTTGAGTGAGCAGTGAGCAAGTGCCAGGTGGAGTTGGGGGGCAGCGGTAGCAAGCCGCCAGAGAATAGAGTTTTATTGTTTTATTGTTTTACTTAACATATTTTTATCCCGCCTTTCTCCCAAGTTCTGATTTAAGACATCAATTATCAAATGCCGAATAATAAAAACAACTAGCTGAAAACAATAATTGAAATACAATGCAGCATATTTAAAACTGGCAATTAAAATATAATTTCCCCTGACGGCAGAAGCCTGTTCCAGAAGCCTGTTTGAACCAGAAGGTCTTAGCCTGCCAATGGAAACATAACAAAGTGGGAGCCAACTGAGCTCTCTTGGGAAGGAATTCCACACTGTTTGCACTGACTTTGTCTTTCCTACACTGAAAATGCTACCTCATGTGTCCACATTTCACTGGATACCAGGATTAAACACCTATCTTTCCTTCTGTTCTGAACAGGAGATGTGCAAAGAGCTTCCCTTTGTGAGAGAGCATGATGGTGGCTGATATAGGTGCCTGCCCACAACTGTTAGTGGTTCTCTCTCTCTCTTTCTGCTCCTTTAGATGTGGCAGCCATTTTTTGTTATGCTGCACAGGCCATTTTAACTGTTTTGTGTTATCCCACACACCCCATGGCAGCCATTTTGTGACTGGTGCCCACACACTTGACCACATTCCCCCCCAAAGGTTTGTTGTGACGTGGGGTTTGTGATTTCAGCTCTCTTGACATAATATGCTGGAGACAGTTCTCTAGTAACACTTCTTTATTAAAGCAAACAAGACTGAGACCTGAGGAGGGGAGAGCTACATTTATAGGGACAGGGAACTAGCTAGAAAGGATACATTTTGGAGGGAACAATATCAGGCAATCACAGTCCTGCCTTTTGGAGGCAACCAATAAGACAGAGGATCCAAATACAGCAGCTTAAATGAACCAATAGTAGCTGTACCCTCTGGAACCAAAAGGCAGTTACTTTACCCTAATGCAAATACAGACAATAATAATACAGATATAAAATCCTTTGACTCAATACACAACAAGGTTGCTGACCCCTGCCCTAAGCTAGCCTGCTCTCTCACATGAAGTGGAGGACAATGTGGTGCCCCATCACCAGTGCTGACAAAGTATTCAACTGCTATTTGTGATTGTATACAAAAAAGGGAGCAGGGGCTCCATCTTCTCCTTTGCCTGGGGCAGGAAAATATTTTGGTGCTAGCCCTGTATTGGCGTGTTCACACACCTTAAAAAGCTGGAATGTTAAAGAGCTTGTGAGTAGTTTTCCACAGAGTTCTGCTGAAATGCTGTTGCTTCAGCTGTCCAGTGTCTGCACTGTCCTTTTCGCTCAGTGTTTCCCAGGCTTTACTCTCCCTATGGATATAACAGGATCTAATTTAAATCTGCATATCGCAGAAATTAAACCTCTAATTAGACCAGGCGTGCCTCTGATTGCTTGAGCAGAAAAGCCAGATAATTCACAATTTTTGGAATTAAAAGAAAATTAATGAGTAGCAGACATGGTAAATAAGTACAAAGCAGCATGAGGAAGATTAAAAATGCTCTGGAGTGTCTGACAGCAAATGGGTAAATGCCTACTGTGTTAACAATATCATCTCTCCATTAAAGGCTAGAACCCAAATAATTGCATGCAAAGAAAAGATACTGAACAATTTCAGAAAGGTTTGGTTCAAGCTATGACCCAGCAGGCCCCCATAATCATATTAATAAGACTTCTACAGCATGAGGAAACAGGTAACAGGCTAGAAATAGCTGTGACTCACCTTGTCAAGTTATATAAAGTTCCTGAAGTCTTTATAAGGAGCATAAACAATGCTTTCAGAGCACCATATGGCATGCCATACCCTCGGCTGTTTACTGGGGTAAATCACTCTTCCTAGTTTTACTTGGAGGAGATGCCTTGTTAAATTTTTGTTACTGTGAATTGTTAGATTTACTATTCTTCAGGGGTTTAGGAATTTGTTTTCTCACCCAGCTCTATGCAAGTTAAGTCTCTGAGTTGGGATGGGCAGAATGAGAGAAAGTGTGGCTCTAACTCACATAAATGCCAGTGTATAGATGTGAACATGATGATGATGATGATGATGATTACAGTGGGTGGCGCTGTGGTCTAAACCACTGAATCTCTTGGGCTTGCTGATCAGAAGGTTGGTGGTTTGAATCTCTGTGATGGGGTGAGCTCCCATTGCTCTGTCCCAGTTCCTGCCAACCTAGCAGTCCAAAAGCACACCAGTGCAAGGAGATAAATTGGTACCACTGTAAACGGCGTTTCTGTGCGCTCTGGTTTCCAACATTGTATCCCGTTGCACCAGAAGCGGTTTAGTCATGCTGGCCACATGACCTGGAAAGCTGTCTGTGGACAAACACCAGCTGCCTCAGCCTGAAAGTTAGAGGAGCACCACAACCCCATAGTTGCCTTTGACTAGACTTAACCATCCAGGGGCCCTTTACCTTTTTTACCTTTTATTGAACTCAGGACCATCCAATGAAGCTGAATGTTGGGAGAGGACAGGTGAAAGTAAGCACTTCTTCACACAGCTAAACTAGTTCAACTGGGTGATTCCCTCCCACAAAATGTAGTGAAGGCCACCAACATGGATGACTTTTAAAAGAACTAAACAAATTTATGGAGGGCAAGGCTGTTAATGGCTACTAACCACGACGGCTATGTTCTAGGAATCACAAGCCAGGAGAGTGATCTTGTGCTCAGCTCCTGCTTTTGGGATTCCCACAGACATCTGGTTGGCCACTGTGAGAACAAAATGCTGGACTTGGTATGCCTGTGGTCTGAACCATTTCTAGTCATGATGGGAATGCAGGCAGGCTTCCTCTATAGGTCTTATAGGCCTCATACTGGAAGAGATGCAAGGTTTATCCATACTCATCTTTTGCCCTGTTATTTCCAGGCACAGGTCCACACTTAAGATTTAAATGTCTGTGTGTGTGTTTCTTTCTTTTTCCCCCTGAGCTTTCTCCACAAAAACCCAGTCTTTAGTGCTCAATCGGCGCAAACATCAGTTTGGGTTTTTGTCGGATTGCCATTTAGTCCAATCGAGCTTTAAAGAGTGGGATTTTATGGGCAACACTCTACAATAAAAAATGGGGGTGCTTGGACCTGGAGCTTTAAAGTATGGACCGTGTCTGGAAAGAACAGAGGAAAGGTCAGTGTGTATAAGCCCATGAACAGATATGCAGGAGTCTCAGTCAAACAGAGCTTCGGATTTAAACATGTGAACCTTAGTAACAACAATACAGCACTTTTCCGAAGAGCTCAAAGTTCTCCAGTGGTTCCTTTCCATTTGTAGAAGGCCTTTTGATCCAGTGAGGGCTTCTGCTAATAGAAGGGGAAGATCCCTGCAGGTTTCTGTGCTACTCAAAAATCTGCACTAGGGGTTTAAACAATCTTCCAGAACAGGGTGGAAGGTACACAAGTGGGCCACAAGGGTGGAGAGGTAACTGGGAGGAAAATCAACCCACTTTCATTATTGGGAGTCTCCACTAGATTCAAGACTCTTCTACTGTAGCCTTATGAGGCTTTGCCCTCGGGTGGGAAAAATATTGCGCCTGGGAAACGGAAAATGGGAGTCAACAGACACTCAAGGAATAGTTTAGGAGAAAAGGCTTTGTTTCTACCATCCATGAACTGGTAGAAGTAGCAAGTGTGATAACTCACAAAAAGCATGCACGAGTTCACAGTCATGTGCACAGAGCATATATCCCCTTCCAGTTCCCTCCCTTTTTCTCCTCCCTCAGGAGTCCTGCCGCATGAGTTCCTCTGAGCATGAACAGAAAGCTGTCTTGGGACTATTGGACTCTTGGCACCCTTCCCAGGAAAGGGGAATGAGAGCGTTTCAGCATGTCCAAAGGTGTTGCAACTAGAATGAGATAAGATTCACTTCTCAGGCCTGCTTTGAACAGAGCCTATTCATTAGCTTTTTGAAGCCTTCTCGTGCTGATAAAAGAATAACATTTTGCCTTTGGAACAGCATTTTGTGAGAATCCACAGAAAAGCTGTAGCTGTGGATTTTAGGAGAGAGAAAGAGAATTTTGGACAGTTTTGAGGCCTGGGGTGATTTCAGACAGGATTTGGGTATCCTGTCCCTTCACTACAAATGGACAGAATCCCATTAGTGAAAGGGCACCATGCGCTGAAACCCATACAGATGAGCTCTGTCATCCCATGGTTTATTTTCTATGTATTTCATAAAAATTATATAATGCTTGATTGTAGGAAAAAACCCTCAAAGCAGTTTACAGAAAAGATAAAATTCTAACACTATCACTAGCTTGGTTCTCTGCACTACCCCACCAAGGATCCCAATAAGAGGTTCAGATGTGTGGTTGAATGTGCGGTGAGATGATAGCTTGCATTGGCTCTCAATCCCTACCACAGCCCTGTAAAAATAAAATATTCATGCACCCTTATACTGATATGGAGCAAAGCTGAGGCTAAGTAAGGGACAGTAAGCTGCCAATGAAATGCATGGCTGATCTGTGGTTTAAGCCAGAGATTTATTCCAGTCCAGCCTGCAGAGAGTCACTTTGCATAAGAGGGCAGTGTGATTCACCAAAATGTTAAAAAAAAACTCTGGGGAAAGTACAGCAGAAATATGCAGCTTTCAAAATAAGTGAGAGGCAGAGAGAGTTGTTTCTTGGAATGCATGACCATTCTTGCTGCTTGTATTGGTTGCTTCTTAATGTGCAGGTAGTGAATGACAATCATTTGAAATGTCAGGTTTTTCTTTTTCCCCCTTGCTATGTCACATTGGGTCCAATGGTGTGTGTGTGTTTGTTTGTTTGTTTGTTTGTTTGTTTGTTTGTTTGTTTGTTTGTTTAAGACAGAAGTAGATTGGGAAAGGCAAATTTAAAGCCATTCTCAGGTTGGTAGAGAAGCTCTGTAATCGGTAAGGCAATTCAGTGCGATGTGAAGCAAAAGGGTAATTAGGACATAAAGAAACATACCTAAATTGAAATTTTCCTGTTGATCACCCAGAAATGTCCTGACTCATGGAGCAGGAGGCACTCTCTGTGACTCAGAGAATGTCACTTAAGAACACACCAAAAATATATTAGTATGAAATATACAATTAATTCACACAAACACAATGTATTGCTCTGGAAGGAGAAACCTGAGTCAAGGTCACAGCAGCTTGTGAGATATTTGACATAGCATTAACCCCACAGAGCAAGAGGCATAATGAACTAAGGTAATATTTTACACAGAGTTAGGACCTGGCTAGACCAGTGGACTAGCATGCGTAAAGTTAGGTTGGAGGGCATGGGGAAAGTGGTAGCTAAAATAACAGGGTGTTCCAGTGGGAGCTGGAGCCTGAAAGATAGTAGGTACTAGGCTGTGCTATGTCTGCCGAGGAAGAATGTCCATTTTCAGGTGTAGTTTGAATTCCAACCACATATGCAGGCAGACACTGCAGGTCTCACTGATAGCACCAATCAGCTGATTCATGCAGCCCTGATGAAAAACTGGTTAGTGCAGCCAATCCAAGTAGGGCTTGCTGTCAGTGAGCCCTACTTGCAAAGAAGCAACCAGGAGCTCACTTTAAGCACCCAAATGTGCCTTTGTAGCAACATTCTGTGACACACCTGATGCACCTGTTCACCTTGACTTTTGACCTCTGAGATGCATATTTTAAGGACCCACCTTATTTTTTTGTAATTTTAACTTGTTTTTAATAATGTGTTCTAATTGCTGTAGTATAGGTCTTCTAAGAGCTTTAACCGTATAGAGCAAATGTGGCCCTATTTATTTATTTTTACTTACATTTATATACCACCTCTATCTTCCAAGGATCTTGTCAGAGACCAGGCTGAGGAGTACTGCTCTGATGAGGAATGGTGGGAGCCTCCCCCTCCCCCGGCTCCTGATCTCCTGAAGCTGCCCAGGAGCAGTGGAGCAGTATAGATTTGGAACAGTGGCTTGCAGAGAGGCATTGTTCTGAAGACAAAAGTTGAGAAGAACTGGGCGGTGAACAGCAAGGTGAAGAAGAACTGGAAGGGAGAGAGCTAACAGACTCTCTCTCACTGGAAAGTGTCCAGCCTATCAGTCCAAGGTCACGTAGAGCAGATAAGGTGGCTACACAGAAAGCACCGTGGTTGTGAGATCAGGCAGAGGTGACGGGGGTGACCAAGGGGGAAGTGGGTGGAAACCTTAATTGGTAGCACCTTCATTCCGAGAATGGATGCTTTGTTCTTTTGATTATTAAAAACTCTTTAAATGGTAAGAGACTCTTTTCGCTTTGTCCTGCTTATCTACTGCCAAAGTGGGAGAGGAAGCCGAGTCCCCAAAGCCTGACAAATTTCTGTAGAAATGACAACTCGTAAGCATCCTTTCTGCAAGTCATCAAAACCACAGGTTTTCAACTTTATTTTGTTATGCCAACCCTGCCTAAGCATGTCCAGAAGGTACCTTGAAAATGCATCCATATGTCTTCACCATCTGTACATAGAGCCAAGGTTTTTATCAGACTGAGAAAGCAGTTCTGTAGGCGACAGAATTTGATAGGTCAAGAGAAGAAGTGAAGATGAAGTCTGCCAGTCTCATCAGTTATGGGTGAAGCCAAAGACTGGAGCTTACTGAATCCAGGTTACCAGCCAGAAGAGGATTTTATGGTAAAATATCAGTAAAATATTGGCTAGTTGGCAACTCTGAATTGATCAGTGCAGGCATAGGTCAATGGGGATTTACAGATCCATTTCGAATTGCAAACTACACTTTGAATATTTCTGTTCTCAACCACAGTGAAACGTTCCACGTTCAAAAGCATAACACTTTTCATGAAGTAGTTCCTGGTGCGTAAAAAGAATGGTGTATCTGCATGGATGTGCCAACACTGACATTACTTAATATTTGCCAACCCCCATTGCCTAAAAATTACCAGTTGCAGTGCTTAACAGTAATTATGTTCATCACATGGAAAATGGCCCCCATAAGTTAAACATTCTCTCTAAGCGCTTTGATGACGAGCTCAAATATTGGGTACCTGCTGTAACGTGCCTCCACTTCTTAAGTGTACTTATTCCCTCCCCTTCCCAAATGCAGATCCTGAGACTATTAGCAGCCATAAATAATTGCAAAGTAATTTAATTTTAGTGCTCCAAAATAGACTGCCACAGCTATGCTACAATAAAGGTAGAATTGAATAAAGGTGGGATTGAAATCATAGAGTTATTTGCATCATAAATTCATTGCAAGGTGCTGGTGTTCTCGCCAAAGCACCATCATTAAAGGGAACACAATGGCAGATAATTGCCCCAGTCGTATAATAGGTACAACTGTATTTCAAGGCCCCCCTTCATTATATATCCATTTGGCTTCTGTTCTAATTGCCAAGCTGCCCTCGGAATTTATTTGATGTCATCTGCACCTTGTACTTTAATGTTCCTGCTATTGTAATCCAACATTAATTATATTTCCCATTAAAATATTGGAAAATGCTGCCATTTGAACCGTGTACATTTTGTAAATGAGAAAATGGATCTCAGCCACTCTGCCTGCTTTGATTCCATTTCACTTTATTAGCAGCCTGAATCATAATTCTCCTCGACTCTGAGCTCATGGAGGTAACCATCTTTCTTAGAGGGAGGATTTACTGTGAGTCCCCTTCTTCAGAAACAACATCCCATTTGTCTACAGCCAAATATATTGTTTATCTATTTCCCTGCTCCTTTGTTGTCATTGTAAAGATTAAATCTAAAATTCAAACTTAAACAGAAATCCGTTGGCCGACATTGGACACAGCCTGCAAGGAATTTATCTCTGCGGTGTTTTTAAACTTCCCAAACTTTCTTCCAATGGGTAAAGAATTTATTCTGCAATGTCAGCTTTTAGTAGGACTTTGAAGGCTTTTGCTGCAATGCTAACCCCAATGACCCCAATGACTTGTGAGTATGCCCCACGGAACTGAACAAGACTTACCTCTGGATACGACTGAGCTGTAAATGTCTAATCCATAGCAATATGAGCACTACATTGTTGCATGACAAATGGTGTGAGATTCCAGGTGTTATAGGAATTCTAAGGTCATATATATATATATATATATATATATGCTTTCGTAGATATATATATTCATAAATGTACAAGGCAAACACATGCATAAGTATATAAACCACGTGTCTGAAATAGTACAGAACAATCCTGAAGCCATTTTGACTCTCCCAAATTGATCTCAAATATTTCTCTGCAAGGAGGAAGAAAATGGGAAAAGCTTTCCAATTGTCTTTGGACTGTAGGGGCTTATACCCAGTGGCGTAGCATGGGGGGTGCAGGGGGGGCCGGGCGCAACATCTGGGGGTTAGGGTTAGGGGGCGCAAATCCACTGGTTAGGGGGTGCAAATCCATGAGTTAGGGGGCGCAAATTACTTGCCTTGCCCCGGGTGCTGACAACCCACGCTACGCCACTGCTTACACCTCCCTGTAAATACAGTCTGGCAAGTATCTATTAAGCTGAGCTCGCTATCAATATGCATAAGATATTCAGCAACTAAGTATTTACCATCTCAAAGGAAAGGCCAAGCTACCCAGAAAAGGCAATCAGATAAGGCATTACAGTGGTACCTCAGGTTAAGAACGTTCTGGAGGCATTACAGTGGTACCTCAGGTTAATTCATTCTGGAGGTCCATTCTTAACCTGAAACTGTTCTTAACCTGAGGTACTACTTTTCTAATGGGGCCTCCAGCTGCCGCTGTGCCACCACCGCACAATTTCTGTTCTCATCCTGAAGCAAAGTTCTTAACCCGAGGTACTATTTCTGGGTTAGCAGAGTCTGTAACCTGAAGCATCTGTAACCTGAAGCGTCTGTAACCCGAGGTACCACTGTATCAGGTATCCTGGCAGACAGGAGAGAAGCAACAGACTCAAATTTCTGCTGGGGACCACCTCTTTCTGTGATGTATGTTTAATGTTTTGGGGGTGGTCTTAAGCTACAGGGTAGGCAATTTCAAAAGTCTATATAAGAGCTTGCACACCAATGTTCTGGGTTCCTCTCCTCCCTCCCTGCGTGGGGTGAGTGGGGGACCCTGTTGCAACAGTCTAATAAAGATCATGCTTACTAGCTGCTTTGCTTCTCAATATTCTCTGGTTGGCCCTTGTTATTTTCTCCTAGAGCCAGTGTGGTGTAGTGGTTAAGAGCAGCAGATTCGTAATCTGGTGAACCAGGTTCGCGTCTCGGCTCCTCCACATGCAGCTGCTGGGTGACCTTGGGCCAGTCACACTTCTCTGAAGTCTCTCAGCCCCACTCACCTCACAGAGTGTTTGTTGTGGGGGAGGAAGGGAAAAGGAGATTGTTAGCCGCTTTGAGACTCATCAGGGTAGTGATAAAGCGGGATATCAAATCCAAACTCTTCTTCTTCGTCTACCGATAGAGAACCTACATAAGGACTCTAAATGGGCTCTTGGATACCCCATAAGGGGAAAAGGAGCAGTTTTTTCTTATAACACAGGGATTCCCGGCACTTAGCCAGGGTTGTGTTTTTAAGTGTATTTAAGAAATATGGTGTATTGACACATATTTCCACCTGGAAGTCTGCAGTGGAAGGGGCACAGTAGGAATGAGCAAAAGGCAGATTAGGATCTACTGTTCAATCTCCATGTGACTTGCAGTAATCAGGAAAATCAGGAAGGGTTTATAACTTCATTCTGTTCAACCATAGCAACAGTTATGTCCTGGCTAGTGGCATAAAGGAAGCTTGGGTGGAGAGAGAAGCCAGGAGTGGATTTTCCTAGGTTTAGCATGATGCTCAGAGTTACCCTTACCCATTTTTATTTTTATTTTTATTTCAGGCGTATGCTGGCCCACTGAGCCACTGTGTAATTGCTTGGCTCCAGTTGGTGGATCTTGGGGATCTAGTAAGAAAAAGACCAAAGTGGATTCCACAAGCCAGAATGCTCACTGTTGCCTTAATAGGTGTTATCGTATTAGAGATTTCAGCCTTGAAAAAGAATGGGGAAATTCTTTTGGATCGCTATAGAGTGCTTTTGCAACATGCCAGCAAATGAATGTAACACAGCAGTAACAAACAAGAGTTTATTAATGAAGTTCATAGTCGAAGGAAATAAATGTCAACAGGAGGGGGGGGAGAATCATCTTGATGTAATGAGTAAATTTCAAATTATTTCAGCAGTGTTGGAATAATTTCGACATCTGCTTCTGCTAATGTGCTCTGTCTGGAAGCCTAATGCAACATGCTGCTTTGCTATGAAAAGGGGCTTAAAGCCATTATAAAGATCACTTCCTTAAAGATGTTAATGGAGTTCAATGATCCTTTTGTTATGGGGTTTGTTATGTGAATCCAGATTGACTTATCAAAAATATAATTTCCCCAAATTAGAAAACATAAAACTGAGGGCTGTATCCAACCCTGCAGCTCTCCTGACACAAGGGACTTCTGCGAGTGCAGTGCAACTTCTTCTTCCTCTCCTGTTCCCTTCAGTTCCCCTCACACCCTCAAAATCAGTTGGGGAATTCCCCAGAGTGGATTTTGGGGTGCATGGAGGGAGGAAAGTCCCACTGTGCCAGCAGAACCCCACTGACACAGCACTGGAGACATCTAATCTTCAACGGCCTTCTCATCCTTAAAATTGGTTTGGAGCAGGGCCTCAGCCATCTGGAATTCTGTTCAAGTTATTACATTGCAGAGTAACATGGCATGAAGCTTTTTCCATCACTACATCCACACCCTTGGAAAAGCTTCACTTGCTGAATTTCTCTCAGCTGTTGAAGTCACAGGAGTCCGCTACCTTGCCACAAACAACTTAGAAAGCCTAAATAAGTGGAACAGGAAACATATGCGTGCCTGATCCCAAATAGCACTGCTCAGCACCTACTATTCAAACTATGAAGAGGGCAAAGTCCCACTTTCTTTAGAGGCTACAGCAATGTGTTTCACCATATCATTGTGATGCCCCAAGGTGTAAAGGGAGGGATATTATTATTATTATTATTATTATTATTATTATTATTATTATTTGCCTTGTGTAGGATTTCCCACAGCCAACTTAGTGTCCCAGCAGTCTTTTGAAGCAGGGATGAGGAAGTTGGGGCCATCCAGATGTAGCTGGACTCCATCAGCCCCAAGCAGCATGAGCATGGCCAAGGATGATGGGAACTGTAGTTTAATACCTCATGCCTGCTTTAAGAGGTCTGGGGAACAGTAAAAGATCCAGATGCAGTACCGACTGCCCCACGCCTCCATAGTTCCATGTGTCCATTGCCCACCTCTGCTTTTAGCTACAAATGCAGGTGGGTAAAAGAAACCTGCGCAGCAATGGCACTAGTCACACAATCACTGCATCTTTTGCTGCTCCTTCAGAGCTTTGAAAAAGACTGACAAGTTCCCCAGGTTGGCACCTGGCAATCGCATGTCCATGTCACCTTCCCCTACTTCTTAGAAACATAATAGTAGCAGCTTGCCGATACGGTTTGGGAGAAATGGGTTGCCCTGTGTTCTATTAAGCAGCATGAAAAGATCCAGCTTAATGAAAATGTATCTTAGAAGTTCGACACTAGAGTGTGACAATATCTAAAATTTGCCTCAAAGGATTGTGTGCTGTGCTTGTAGCTTTTCTTGAATATATGATAGCAAACAAAACTGTCATGAGAATGAAGCACTTCATAAGAAGCTCTTTTCAGGTTTTGCAGTACACATCGTACTTCAGCTTTGCTCCCAGCTTGGTTCCTTCTAAACACTCCTTGAATTTAGCATCCACTTTCTGGCTCTGAGCTTCATCAAAAGTATTCTTCCAGTCACCAACCACACCTGGAATGAAAGGAAAATGGAGGGAGGGAAAAAGACACTTAACAGACATCATATAAACATTGCTAGACAGAAATATGAAGATCATCCAGTAAAAATCTTTAGGTTTTGTTATTGTAACCGGGAACAAAATGGTACAATTTTTTCCTCAGGTTGGCCAGTAGGAAGGCCTCTGAATACAGCCACAAAAGCTATGGCCCTCCTGTGTCAAATCTGTCAGTCTTCTCTGAAGTGCTTCTTGTTCTGTAAGACCATCACATTCATTTATTGAATCTCTTTTTAGATGTGTGTAGCTTACTATATACTAATACAGTGGGGAAGGTCCCTAGCTCAGTGGTAGAGCACATGCTGTCTCTTTTGGGAGGCAGGATGGTGTATAAAAACAACAAAAGCCATTTTCCATGTAGGAAGTCTCAGGTTCGGTCTCTGGTATCTCCAGGAAAGGCCCCCGGTCTTGACCTCAGGAAAGCCTCTGCCAGTCAGTAATGACCAGAGACAGCCAACATGGTGTTCTCCCAGTGCTGTTGGACTACAACTTCTGTCATCACCAATTACTGTCTATGGTTGATGGATGCTGCAATCCTATGTGCACTTATTTGAGGGTAGGCTCCATTGAATAACTCATTGTTCTGAGTATAGATTAGGGATAGCTAATGGAAAGCCCTCCTAATACTGTTGGACTACAGCTCCCATCAGTCCAAGCTGGCATGGTCAGTGATCAAGAAATGATATATACTGTGGCTCAAAACACCTAGAGAGCACAGCATTGGCTTTCTCCAGATATATATCCATAGGACTGCATGGTTAATCAATTAAAACATGGAAGACACTATGACTACTCATAAGCGACTGCTCTAAAGCAAGCTATAGTAAAAATAGAAGTTTATCACCAACCTTTCCGGAAGATCAGTGGGCCAACCGCTCCATGTGTCTCCTGTGATTTGTCCCTCACTGCTTGGAACGCAGTCCTGTTTGCAATAGCCTGAATTTGCTCCGCAGTAGCAGTAAAGCCAAAGAATTCAGCTATTTGCTTCACTCCAGCAACCAGGTCCTGAAAGCAATGTAGTGAGAAGGTCAATACTGAAAGTTCTTTCTCCTATGGTAAGCTACACCAGAACAATATGGGACTCAGAATACATTGCCAGTATTCAAGCACAGTTATGGTTGCTTTGGGCTAATCTTGGTGATGCCACCAAACAGAAAGGTCCACACTAGCCATATAATCTTGCTGCAGTTAGATGAAAACTACAGGAGGCAAATGGGTACTCTCTCCCTATGTCAAGCATCCAGAGTATGAGACTACCTTACTGCAATCAGTGTTCTTGCCATGAATATGGATGCTGGGGAACAAACTCTTAATGAAATGGATGTCCCAACTGAGGCACATCCAAAAGGAAGTACGTCAACCCCCTATAACAGAACTTGCTTTTCCTGCTTTCTTTGGAAAGCCATACTTTCCATTAGTATGGTTAGCCATACTCATCTCTCAGCTTGGCTGCTACTGTATTGCCAGCGATTCCTTGACTATTCAAATGAGTTACAGAAACAAGCCAGGAATTCCACTGTTGATGACATTAAGGGCCAGCATTGGCGGCATTGGCTCACGTTCTTCTTCAGATGCCAAATCAAGGATGGAAGCAAGGATCACTGTCCTCTAGCTCCAAGTGCCTATAGGTTATGGGTATGGGGTGGGGTTATTCACTGGGACACTCTGCTCCTCAGATAAACAGAGACTCTCTGTCCTTTGTTATCACTTCAAATATTCCAGGCTCTTCCCTCACATTCAGAAAAAAGTTTAGGAGCTGAAACATGGATGAGCCCGCCCTCAAACTATGATCCTGATCTAGTTATATCTTGCAAAGCCTATGCAAGTTGGGATAACGTCTTATTTTTAGACTACCCTTGCTGGTAGTTATGAATATGCTCACCTCTTTTAATTGCTCATATGTTAGAACCAGAACATTTTCATCATCTATATGTTTGTTCCACACGAGTGCATGGTCAAAATAGCTTCCCCAGGCAACTGCAGGTCAGATCAAGACAACTCATCAGAACTATTTTATTACTAGTAGAAACTGTTAAAACTTTAACAGTAGGCTATTTTTAAAACATTGCATAGTGTTCACACAATATCTCTTTATACCCTCAGGGATAACACAAGAAAAGAGAGATTATTCTTAAGAATGATCAACAAAAGTCTTTCAAATTTTGTCTCTGATAATATGGGGCCAGCTCTTGGGGGGGAAAACATTCATGCACACCCTCAGTTGGGCTTTGGCTATATATAGACAACAGGATGTTGAAGGTGACATGAATGACTGTGATGCAAACACTCATCCAATATTCATGTACAGCAAATAGTTTTTTATGGTTTTATACTCCTGTTTGATTGGGAGTGACACTGAGACAAAAGAAATGTGAGTGTACACCAAAGACAATAATGCCTCTATCATAATTCCACCTCTCTCAACAACTATCATCAGTTTTCAGCCCATGTTCACCAGTCATGGCACACAGATGCTTCCCCCTCCAGATTCCCCCTCCATTGCTAAAAAGCCATTCAAACTGCAAACCACAATTATCGTGGGCAAAACCCAAGTCTTCCCCTGCTAGCACTACTATCAGCAAACTTGGTAGAGCTTGAATATAGTTCACATGTTTTCACAAGAGGTTTAATTTCCCAAATCCATTCAAAAGTATTATTAGAGTACCTTGCCCATTCATAAAAAGTGAAAAAAATTCCTCCCAGGAGTTATAACTGGGAATGCTTGGAGCATTGTTGTGAAAATGGAAAAATGATGCAGCTGTATCTTTAGGATTTCGAAATAGCAGCAGTACCTGAGGTGAGAAAACAGGACATAAATGTTAACTCCTCCTGTCATTAACAAAAACAAAGCCACTTTGGGCTACAACTAGAAGTAACCTATTCTTTTGTAAGAGAAGGGAAGGCTGAAATAATGGCCAGAAAGAACTTTGTCATGAGTCCTTTCAAAAAGCACATTCTCAGGCACTCCAGTCTCTCTGGTTTCACATCCCCTGAAGGTTGGAGCATGAGCCCATTGTGATAAATTATGTTTCTAGAAACATCTGGTATTATAAAAATTCATGACTGACCCATGCGCTTTTCAAAATGTTTCCCCCTCTTTATTTGTGGCTGACTAAAGGAGTGGCCCAATGCTTCCTTCCTACTTAACCTCTTGTCTTGTATTGTTACCAATATCCAGCATCAGAAACATCTTACAGTGCCCACAAGGCTCCCACGAACTGTTGATTGCTTTACAGTTGTGAGTCACTTCTGCAAATGTTTCCTGACAAATTAAAGAAGCTGATCTTATACCACTTACCTTGGCTTTATTTTTGAAGATGGACTTGGGAAGAAGGTTGTAGTGGAGGTGTGTAGCTACAATCCTTGGAGATGGGAACTGTTTCATCCTCTTTTTAAAAAAAAAAAGGAACAGAAAAGAAGCATCAAATGGATGACTCAGACATACATGAAAATGATCGGCTCTGTTGACACATATTAATCAAAAGGCAGTTGGAATAACTGGGATTCCCAGGATAAACCAGCAGAACTTACATCTCACCATTGGCTGAGCACAGCAGCCATGTTCCGTGGTGCCCCAGGTTCTTCACCACCGCTAACATGCTTCTTTGTTATCTCAGAATGACAACAAAATCAGGATCACTACGGAGCACTTGGTGAACTGCAAACATGGCTGATGGCTTACTCCTGGCTTGGTGGATCACCAGTTGGGCAGGTTTGCTTCAGCAGAGCCCGTGTTCCCTTACTTCCTTTCAGTGTGAGTAACGCATGTGTGTGAGTAAAGTGTCTGATTTTTGAGGCTAGGCTTTGTGTCTTACTAACCTGATACCTTTCTGGATCCCCACACTCAATGAAAGGTAGCTCTGTGTTCTCGTGCTTGGTTTTCAAAGTGGTAGCGATTAGATCATTCACAATCAGAATGAGCCAATTAATACCTGGAACAAACAAATAAGTGGAATGCTTGTAATCCTTATGGTGGACTTCAAGGCATCTCACCATCCCAAGTTGATGGTTCCCCAGCCCTGGCACACCAGCCTAACTTTTACAGATTGTAGAGAAGTACCATCATAAGATGGAAGAGTTGACATTTCAGAATTGATGGGTGGCTATATTCCCAGAATGCTGTCTGGAGATTCAAAAGAAGTGCTGTCTGCCTTCTGAGGAAAGCCAGCCCTTTAATTCCAAGTGACAAGAAGACAAGTGACAATACATGCCCAGAGGTGCTTTCTTATGAAAGAAATTCATGCCTTTTTTCTTTAAGGAAGTCACATGGCCATACATCTGAGAGACTATAGCAGGAGTAGCAAATGTGGTGCCCTTCAGATGTTGCTGGACTCCCACTACCCCTGACCATTGGCTATGCTGACTGATCCTGAGGGGAGCAGGGATCCAGTTACACCTGGAGGGAGCCATGGTTGCGACCAGCTTTATAACCAAGATTGTGCTTGGTCAAGGTCTCACAAATAAATCATTCTGCAGTATGTTTTAAGCTTGTTATAATGACAGGTTAAAACAGTTTTTCAAATCAATAAATATTCAAAGAGAAGTGTTCAGTTTTAATATTGTGCCACCTCTAAAAAGAACGAAACTCTTAACAGTTTTTAACATTACAGTAAACTGGTTTGGGCTTTTACTCTACTACATGTTCATTTTAAAAAAATATATCTTCTTGTAATACAGCCACTAAAATATTGAATTATCTACTATCCCTCCCAAAAAAACAACACCACCAACTCTTGAGTTTTGCCTCACACTTGTAAAAACCATGCTCTCCTCCCGTACTTCCTGGTAGCCATCATTTGCTGTGGCATCCAAACCTGGTCAAATTATGGTGGAATATACACACACATTTTTTTAAAAAAAAACCTTCTGAAAATGTACTTTTAAAGCGTTTTTTTAAAATACATTGAATTTTCCATAAGACTCACCATCACTATCTAGTGTCACATTGTATCTTGCACTTAAAACATACTTAAAACATTTTATTTGAAGCTGTATAGCTGAGTCCTATGATTACGGCAAACCACAGTCAGCCTCCAGTTATGATTTGGAGACTATGGTTTGTGACAACCATTCAGACAAAGAAAGAAAGAAAGGTTACTGTGAGCAACAAAGTGGGAGAGGGGGAGGAAATCCGTTTGAACAAAAGGAAGGAGGAGAAAAGGGAGGAAAGAACGCACAAACCCAAGACACATGGTTTGGTTGTGACATCTACACAAGGACATTGTCTCTCTGGCTTTGTCCACTCCAAACTCAGTTTGATAGTGCCTTAAAAAATGCAAAGCATTTTTATTGAAATGCCTTAAGGCTTTAAGTGCATTTTCAATGGTTTGCACAAGTAGCAATAATGGAAGAGCAGGTGGTCTAGTTTTCAACAGGTTTCAGATGTATTGAAAATAATAAGCTTATTGGTGTGACCCACTCTGTAAACCAGTTAAAGGCAACTTCTGTACTAGTGCACACTACCCTCAGCGATGCTAGTTAATATATTTCCTTATACAGTACTAAAAAAAAAACACCCATCAGTCTGCTGCATTGCTCATGACATCATTGCTGTATGTAGAAAAATAATGGAAGGTTGTATTCACCACATTTGGGATAAGACACCAACACCACGTCATCTTTTCTGGCTTCGAAGTTCTCCAGAGCTTGGAATGTTTCTGCACTGCAGACAGAAGACGGGTAGAGGATTCCCTGGTAGGTAAAGAGAAGCTCATGGATGCTAAGGCCTTTGGACTTTTCCAGAGCTTTCTCTATTTCCTCGACAAACTTTTTCTCAGTCATCTTTGCCTTCTTCGTTGTGAGCTACTCCTGGGTCGCTAGGACAGCAAAGGCCTTTAAAGAAGGCATTTTGAGGGCGGAGTAAACCTTATTTAGCTTTGGGCTTATCCTTTTGTGTTTTCTGCATTTTATGAGCAAGCCAACCATATCAGATCAGCTTCCTTGAGTCTATTCTCCTGAAATGAAAACCAATCTACTTGTCCCACCTTAGGTACTGGAAATACTTTTCACCCTTTCAGATAATCCCTGCTGAAAGCAAAGAGCATGGGCATCTCTACAAAGTAAAAGACATGCAAAAACTAACTCAACAGGTACTACCGGACAATGTATTAAATTCAGAGTTACATAATAGTGCCAGGAGTCAAGTTTCTCACACCATGGTCACTAGGATGCCCATGTGTTCCACTTCACACAAAGGCAGTGGTCTATTTAAAGGGCTGTCCAGTTAAGAAGAGAGAAAGGGGGCCTTTCTGGGTCATGTGGCCAGCATGACTAAACCGCTTCTGGCACAACGGAACACCGTGACAAGTGCCAGAGAGCCGTGAATATGTGTGTGTGTGTGTGTATAAATCTTTTTGGGTGGTATTTTCGCCTTTAGAACATAGTAAGCTGCTTTAGACCAAGTCATAACATTGGCCCATTTATCTCAATATTTTCCTAGCTGAATGACCTTTCCCAGCTCTCCCAAAAGATATCAGGGATGGAAGCTGGGACTTCCATTCTACTTGTTGACTTGAATTGCGTTATTTTGATGGGTCTCTTGAAACGTAAAAGAAGATTTTAAAATAAAAACAAGCAAACTCTCTTCTACAAAATGTTTTAATCGGCCTCGATCTAGTTGAAGTTAGCTGCTGCTAACTTTAGCTGGGGGTTGCAAGTGACTTTACAGCCCAATCTTTCCTACACTCGTGTACTCTGGCTCCATGAGTTTGCAGAAGATCGCAGCTGCCGACGTTCCTCTGTTCAGCTGCGGCGGGAAATTCTGCACTCCAGAAGCCGCTGGTAGCAGGGAAGGCTGCCCCTTCCTATGCGGATCGGCAGGACACAGCTGCGTTACACTGCCACCTACAGGCAGCACAGTGACACGACCAGTCCCAGCAGGACCCACAGAGGGAGTACAGCGCGAACTCTCCAGCACCGGCGAGAAGAAACGAAGACTGAGCGCATGCGCGAAAGGAAGAGGCCGCGCGCCCATGCGCATGCGTGCCTCGGCACTTCCACCCGGAAGTGGGTCTGGACTACGCACGGGCAGACGCGGTGCGTTTGTTACCGGCGGTAAAACGCCGCTCGCACCTTTGCAGCGGAGCGGAGACGGCGAGGTACGGCTGCAGCCTTTGTGTCTTAGTGACTCTAAGAGGAAGAAACAAAAAAGGAGGAAGTCCTTTTGTTCCTAGCTTGTCTGCTCTGCTGGTTGGGGGGAGGGGCGGGCTGAAGTCAAGTGGCCAGCCGAGGGTAGGCCGATAGCAGTTCCATGGGGAGGAGAAGAGAAGTATGGCTGCAGTTTGGTTCCCTGTACACTGGAGTGGATACGTGCTTAATTTGAGCTCTTGGCTCAAGCTGCAAAGTGTCTATTGAATATTGTTTTTGTCTTCAAGTTGGATAAATTGAAAGTGTCACCTGTGCTGAATAAATGGTTCACCTGTGCACACCATCCCTTTATTCTACAGTCTAAACATGTAAGTGGATCAGCCATATATAACCTCACCAGTAGTGTCTGAGGTCATGTACAGAATCATCAGCAGACAGGAACCTTACCATGTTTCATTACTTTGAGCACAAATTCCAACAAAGACAAACACTTTATTGAAACATCGGTTTTTGTTGACTAGTCCTCTGAAAGCTTGTCATAATAAAATATTTAGTCTTTTAGGTGCCACAAGATTCCTTTTGTTTGCTGAAATAGCCTGTCACAGCTACTCTAGAAATTGCATTTACACCTTAGATTCCAAAGTTTTAAAGACTGTTCAAAGTACTTCTCATTCATGATTTTAAAAATCAGCTATGTCAAGTTAAGTTTCCCCTTATTGCAGACTCAGAGTTGTATGCTTAATTTTGTTGTTTAGTCGTTTAGTCGTGTCCAACTCTTCATGACCCCATGGACCAGAGCACGCCAGGCACTCCTGTCTTCCACTGCCTCCCGCAGTTTGGTCAGACTCATGTTTGTGGCTTCGAGAACACTGTCCAACCATCTCGTCCTCTGTCGTCCCCTTCTTCTTGTGCCCTCAATCTTTCCCAACATCAGGATCTTTTCCAGGGAGTCTTCTCTTCTCATGAGGTGGCCAAAGTATTGGAGCCTCAGCTTCACGATCTGTCCTTCCAGTGAGCACTCAGGGCTGATTTCCTTAAGAATGGATGCGTTTGATCTTCTTGCCATGGGACTCTCAAGAGTCTCCTCCAGCACCATAATTCAAAAGCATCAATTCTTCGGCGATCAGCCTTCTTTATGGTCCAGCTCTCACTTCCATACATCACTACTGGGAAAACCATGGCTTTAACTATACGGACCTTTGTTGGCAAGGTGATGTCTCTGTATGCTTAAAAGGCCACCTAAATTTTCAACTTAAAAGGCCATAGCTAAATTTTCAACTGATGGATTCTTAATTCACAGCAAAGCCTCTGAGCTGCTATACAGTTGTCAGCATTCTCCCTGTATCAAAGTATGACTGTCTGAATAAGTACATGTTCAATATTAACAGAAGGCACTGGAACTTTCAAAAGAGCACAGTAAGTGGAAAGCAAATCCTGCCTCTTGTTCTCTCTTCTGCTTTGATAGCCCATTGGGGCCTCTCTTCAAATATGCTTCAGTATCCCTCTGATCAAACCATATATACAAATCAGTTATTTCCTGTTCTGATAACATTTTTATGTCATTAATGAAATGTTTGTTCCCCTCTGTTTCTAGAACTTGGGACTAGCTGTGCCATGAATCCTGAGCTTGGAAGGAAGATTTTCAAAGGGGTTATATTAGTGGAAATTATCGGAGTTGCTAGCGCATATGCACTCTATGTTAAAATGGATAATAATCAAGGTAACAAACAATATGTCTCATTATTTTTTCAAATAACCATCAATCCACAGAGCGTATTGACCAGAGAATTTGCAGTCATAAGAATATTCGTGCTATATACACATAAAAGTAGGATATACATTGAAATCTAGTTCATTTCTTAAATGGAAAACTAAGCAGAGTCGCATATTTCCATTTGTAAAATTTAGAAAACACACTAGGACTTTCAGTATTTGTATTATAACCAACATACACATCCTTTCTGAACTCACTCATTTAAATTCAATCTACTGAGCAACTATAAAAAGGTAAAGGTTAGGTCCAGTCGCAGACAACTCTGGGGTTGCGGTGCTCATCTTGCTCTATAGGCCGAGGGAGCCAGTGTTTGTCCGCAGACAGCTTCCAGGTCATGTGGCCAGCATGACTAAGCCGCTCCTGGCGAACCAGAGCAGCGCACAGAAACAGTTTACCTTCCCACCAGAGCGGTACCAATTTATCTACTTGCACTTTGAGGTGCTTTCAAACTGCTAGGTGGGCAGGAGCTGGGACCGAACAACGGGAGCTCATCCCGTCTCGGGGATTCAAACTGCCTACCTTCTGATCAGCAAGCCCTAGTCTCTGTGGTTTAGACCACAGCGCCACCCGCGTCCCCTCTGAGCAACTATATCCATTGCCTATTGGGAAGTTTTCCTTGAACATTCTCTAATGTTACTGCAAAATTCCTGATATAGCAGTTAAGCTGTTTGTTTGGAACAGCTTTTCAGTTTTTGGAATGATTTCAACTACACTAGGTCTCAGGATCTAGCCTGTTTAGGTTGTCATGTATCATACTACCAGTCACCAGCAATTTTTCATGGGCATTGTCTCTGAATAGAAAACATCTATTTGCATAGGGGTCATGAGGCTGCACACACAAACCCTGCCTATGCCAGGTATGCACATTTCACAGTTTAACACTTTTCTAGGTTCAGTTGCACAGAGGCATTTACTTGCAATCAAGGAAGAATGTGTGGAAGCTTATTTCAGATCTTACCTGCTTGTCATGGGTAGGCCTGGCGCTGATTCGGCAGTGCTGATATGCGCAGGTCTTTGTTCCCAACCTAGACTGATATTTCACGTTCATGCATCCTATTTTCACTTCTGTGTACTGACTAACTTAAGAACAGGGCTCCTCTGGGTGGAGTTGTATATTCATGTAACGGAAAAAAACTTCCTCCATGCTTTATCTGGCATGGATACTTTTGCACATTACGAGGAGCATTACATTGGTAATGCTCAGGATAGACGAGGAGAATTTGAGTTACTATTGTAATAGAACTCTGTGGCACACCTTTAAAAAAAACAACCACACCACCTGTTCTTCCTTAAACTGAGATAGACCATGACAACCTCCACTATGCCACTTTTAAAGTGAAAGGTAGGGCACATTCTGGATATGAGAGCAGCCGAAGGGCAAGGCACTGCCCTCTCTACAGATCTCAATACAGTGAGAACTTTATACATCCCCCTGTGATGTTTTAGACCAGTGATGCAATGTGTTAAAAGATTAATTTGTGTTCTCTTAAGACTTCCTACCACTGAGATTTTAAAATATACCTGAGTCTGATAGCCTTCCCTTTTTCAACTTTTGTGCCCAATGTGACAAGCCTAAGTTCTGCAAGTCTTCAACTGGAAATACAGCCTGAGGAGGCTAAACAACCAAGTTGCTGCATTACCTGTAAGATTACCACAGATATTTATGACTGGCCAAAAAAACCTAAGAAATGTAGCCACCATGTAATAAAATGTACACTACTTAAATTTTTGTGACTGAAATCTTGTGCACTGTACTGTTGTTACAAACTTAACGTTTTTATTTTCTCAGATTTCAGACAAAAAATGCATAGGAGATACCCATCCATCCTAGAAGGTATGTGATAATTAATGTTGGTGTAATTCTTTTTCCCCAACACTTTAAAAAAATAACAACATTCAAGTGCAAATAAAAAGGAAATCCTACTACAATTTTATCAGAAAGATATATTCCATCAAAATTAGATCTTCAAAAGTCAATCTTCATTCAGTTGTGCAAAAGATAAAAAAAACTCTCTTCTATTTTCATAGTTTATTACAAATGTAATGAATACGCTGGTTTTCACGAAAAAAGGGAGAAAGATCAAGCAGCATGGTTAATCAGCAAAAGCTAATTGTAAGTAGAAATATTTTTTAAATGTTTACATTAAATATCTTCATATTTATTTTCTTGTCTTTTTACTTTTGTGTTTGTTTTTCAGCATTTTGTGTCTAAACTTCTTTTTCTGCTTGATGATGCTCTTCACATCCTTATTGTGAATCCACCTGTTGCGTTCTTCCTCCCACCTGAGCTGTTTGACATCTAATGGAGGAAGACAGAGAGCACATAGATAAGTTTGGAGTGACTACATCCTGGGAAAAACTGGTACTGAGTTTTATGGATGCAAAGAATATTGCCTGAGTTAGAGATTCAAGACCGACAAACTCTCTGCTATGTTTTGTCCTAAAAAAATACAAAATGCTTTATGTACAAATAAATACAAAGTTCCCTCCTCACCTTCAACAGTCCATCTTGTCTCAAACAACTTACATTTTTCAAACTTAAATGTAATTTGGGCCAATGAGGAATGAATTATATCAAGTTGAAGATTCAGTGCTAATCATGATATATTTTTCTACAAATGCAAACTTAAGGACTTTTAAAAAGTTATTAGCAAGAGCCCAAAATCCAGCAACATACCATGTACAACTGGAATTTCCATAAACGAATTGCCTTTGGTAAATTTCATCCATTGTACCATTGGCAAATTAAGTTGATCATATAGCTTCAAAAGAAGCATGTTTTTTGGTAAGTTAAAGCACAGGGTAGAATCCTTGCATAAAAGGGATGGAGCAAAATATTTGTTTGACACACACACACACACACACACACACACCCTGAAATCTTAGGTGGTGGTGCATAACCAAGCAATTTATTTCAAATTCCATTTAGCATGCTTCGTATGAGTGCCCACTTATGATAGCATGCTGGACAGTCTGTTCAAAAAGGTTACCTAGAATAGGCATTTAAGGAGGTTTGGTTACTGTGCTACCAGCTCGATCAATACTTCTCTGTGTGTTGGGCAACATAGCAGTTAGTGGCTCACTTCCATTTTGGGATGTTCCAATAGTATCTTAAATACCAATTGTGATCCACTTTGTCTACAGGTGACAAACTCAGCCCTACTCAGTGTATGAATGCTTAGGGGACCTATCTTCAATAATCTGCTTGAAAATGCTGCGTAAAACATTAGTACAGTCATTACAAGCTGCCATACAGCACAGGCTCTCATCTGGCCAAAGAGTGCAGGCAAATTTACCCTGGCAGTTGACTTGTACTACAGGCCTGTTGTAATTTCTTAGATGCAGAATGCTTTTCAGAAATTTAAATGGTGTTTTAGACTACAGGACTAAGACAAGAATAATCTGCACAAAATTAAGCTAAGTTCACAGTGGGAGGTAGTAACTGGGAAAAAGGGAATTGACAAGATTCTGCAGATGACCATGCATGCAGCTCTCTTTTTGAGAAAGCTGCAAGAGAGCAGCTGTAGATAATACACAAAGGTCTAATTCTACTTTAGTAGACTGAACAGTTAGTTATATGACTGTCAAGTCCATCCAGAGTTAGTTCTCTCATGTTCTGTTCAAATGCCAGTTTCTAGACATCCTATAAATAATGCAATACACTGGAATTGGGTTATCCATGTAATTTTTGCATATGGGAGGATATAACTGGAATCTTAAGCCCTCTGGATTCCTATCTAGCAGGATCCCATGAGGCTAAAAGTGGGAAGGCTTTGTGTGCTCCAGATACATCTCAACCACCTTCCCAAGTTGAACATGAAGGTCTGAAGTGGGCTTCTAAATGCACTGGAGTGAATCAACTTCCTCTTGAGCAGGAATCCTTAGAAGGCATTTAGAAGCACCTTTCAGAACACACTTAGAAGCTCTTTTCAGACTTTCCTGCTCAACACAGGACAGATGGGGACATGAACTGTGCAGTGCACACGGGCGGCACTGGGGAAGTGAAGGTACAACTGGGAGAAAGAGCAGGATAGAAATCAAATAAATATGCTCCTCCATTTGTTTCAAACGAAACTAACTGAAATGCCTTTCTAAAACCATCACATGAGCATTTGGAATGCCTGACAGGTAAATATATTTGCTGAACATGGGGAAATTCACTTACTTGCATTATCTTTGTTAGCCATTGCATTCATCCCAATACTATCAAACTTGGACCCAATGTTTTCATCCAGCAAGGAACCAAACTTCAAAAGAAAGACGATGATTAGTACATTGATAACCAGCAGACCAAAGACATTTTAAAAAATAGAAAACTTGGTGGCACCTACTTCTTCTGCAGTAGCAAGGATGCCAGTGTCTTTGAGCTTTCTTTTCTTGTTTTCTTTTGACCCTTTAAAACATTAATATGCATTTATTTATTCTACATGAAGAACAAAACGCAAAGTGTTTGTTGGGTGGGGAATGGATTTGAGCAGGAAACAGGAAGAGACTCCCAAGCAGAACTTCTCAGGCTCTTCTACACTATCTGCAACAAGGTGCTATATTTCAAAACTCCATCCTTTTAAAAACATTTTCTCAATGTTTTATAAACATATGATCTCTAACTTTCTTGACAGCACTGTCCCTGGTATCAAACAGACTACCACTTACTATTCCTCTAGGTAAGGAAAGGGATTTTGCTAACTATAAAGTACCTTAGCAGATTTACATGCTAGTTCTTTAAGAGCTTGGGCAAATATCATCTAACCATTGCATTTTTAAAATCAAGTTCTAAACCAGTTATCCTTTGTCATCTCTATAAGACTTCGGGTGTACAGCTGAAAGAAAACTCTATCCTGCTGAAAACTGAACTAATCCTTTCCATCTGGTTTTCTGTGTCTGATATGAAAATCAAATAACTTTCTTGACAAAGAATAAGTGCACTTTCTATACAGTACTGTGTCACACTTTCTATCACTACCACATGTTGTCTTCCCATCACAACTACACACTGCTCTGGTTTTCTTAATACCTTATAGTTCATTCCTACCTCTCCTTCCTCAAACTGGACATGCAGATTTTCGGACACTAACCAACACAGAATGTTAAAAGTCAATGTGATTAGGTGTGTAAATTCTGCAGAGTAAATTCTGTCTCTTGCGTCATTTTCCTTTAATGGGTCTATTACCAGTGCAATCCTATACAAATAAATGCACAAGTAAATACCACTGAGTTCAGTGGGGCTTACTACTAGGAAAGAGGATATAGGATTGAAGCTCAAGTACCTTATATATAGCCAGCACAGCTAATACAGACCCCTGACGCTCTCAGAAACTATTCACAATTCTGAGTGAAAAGACATTTCTAGCGGAGAGGCAGGCTGCTACAAAACCCCTCAGCATTCTGACACCCAAGGCTGTCTCAGTTTTTACCAAATATTAAGAGGTCTTTATGTTACCTTTCATCAATCCAGCAAAATCCATTTCTTTTTTTCTTTTGCCTTTCTTATTGGCAGGCTTGACATGCTCCTCTTTATTGTCATCTATCAAAAAGGAAAGCTATTAAAACTTTTACTCAGGCTACATCATAAAACGGATGATTTGTCGATATGAAAACACTTTCCGCTTTCGTACAGAGAAAGTAACCAACTGCCCTGAAACATTGTGGTTATCTCACTTCCTGTGAACAGACTCCACAAAACGGCTACTCCTAGTCAGCTCAGATGTTTCTACATGTGTTTCTGAATACTGAAAATGCAATAGGACAGCACCATTCAGTCAACCATGCTTGTTGCACATAAAAATACCACAGCTTGGTCCAATTACTGCCATTTTAGTTTAGTCAACAATGTTAATGTGACCCAATGTTAATGTGAAATTAGGCTCTAGAGCAGTGTTTCCTAAGGGTCTCCAGCAGTTTTTGGACTACAATTCCCATCATCCTTGACCACTGGTCTTACTAGCTAGGGATGATGGGAGTTATAGTCCAAAAACAGCTGGAGACTCAAGTTTGGGAAATACTGCTCTACAGGATGCAAGAGTAGATGCAACACTTATTTCTGATGATTCGCTATCAGCCTTGGCACATGCATCCTTCGGATCTGTCCACCACCACACCTAACTTATGTGGTCTTCTGCTCCAGCTAAATCACATAAATATCTGGTGGAACACTAAGGCAAACAAGTAGGTACCTATGGCATTTAAAATCTGTGTTTTAACAAAGCGAGCAATTTAATAATTTGGCAATAAGTGCGTTCGTGTTTTCACCTGGAGCTTTATCATCATCTGAGACATCCATAAAAGTCCCTCCATCTTCATCAAGATCTTCTCTAAAGTCTTCATCCATACTACCCAAAGACACTTCCTCATCATCAAGGTCGTCAAAATCATCGTCGTCTGAATCATCCAATGCTTCCTCATCACTTTGGCTTTTCTTTTTCCCTTTGCTTTTTATATTACTAGAATTTGATTTAAAAATACAATTTGAAAAGCTTTTAGAAAATCCGCCCATCCAACTTTCTCATAATGCTTAGAAAGATCACAAACAGCAAGCAATACAGAGTTTAGTCTATAAACAAAACACTCAAATTTTGTTAAACTAATGCATATACCATAACTAAACAGGTTTTGGTGGTTTCTATCCATAGAATAATCCCACTTCATCTCCTTTCCTTGCATGCCACAGAATAGATTTAGGGGGATTTTACAGGGGGTGGGAGGGTAAGTTCCATTAGGGAAGCAAAAGACATTGTGCAAACAGGACAATACCACTGGATGCAGCACAGAATGTTAGCAGCTTTACAAAATACTAGACCATTACTTGATCAATTCTCTTTCGAACAGTAAAACTGCCTGCTCTAGGAATAGCAAATTGCAAAGCTGGTTTATGGGGTTTTACTGGATGAATGCCCATAGGGTCACTCCAAAATTATCAGGCACATAACAAGAGTATTTCCACAATAAATGAGTTCATAAAGTACTCTACAGATATTTTCACAATGCTAAATAACAAGGGAATTGTTAAATGAAATCTGCTATAAACTCCTTATATAATATACCAAGATCCTAGCGTATCAGTATGCCACCCAAAAGCCTGTTTTATTGTAATACTAACATTTCAGAGTGTATGAAATTTCAGGCAGTGGGAACACCAGCACACAATGAGCGTGTGAAAATCACTTTGCCTGCTTTCTGAGCCAGCAAGGGGGAAGTGCTGTGTGCTGCCAAACTGTTCAGCTAAGAGGGAGTGGAAATGGGGTAGGGGGAAGCAACCCAAAGTGATCCATCTGTGGAAAAACTGCTCTCTGAAGCCGAATGTGGTTGAGCTTTCCTTTGAGATTCCTTCATTTAAGAGTGAACTATTTCAATCCATGTTTACATATAAAGCAGCACACTCCATCGCTCAGAAGATATATCTCATCATGCCATTGACTCTGCAATTCTAAACCCCATTGTTTTCAGTAGTGCCTATTCCCACTTGGTGTGTATCGGGTTGCAGCTTTCATCACTCTAAACTACTACCTGATTGCAAGTAACAGGTAGATTACACCACCCTCCTAATACATGCCTACGGATGAAAAAGGAATACTAATGGGAGTGGAACCTACAAGATAAGTTAGCTCAGGCCCATTCAGCAGCAGGGTTCTCATCTCTCCCATATATATATATATATATATATATATTTGCTTTCGTAGATTTTCACGGGTACAGGAATGCAGGTTTTGGTGTCCTCGGGTGTCTTCCCGTGTAAAAGTTGGGGTGTCTAGGCGACGTTTCGACGAGGTCTCACTCGTCATCTTCAGGCTGGTGCTTTCGGCTTCTTGTTACTGGAACAGAGCGGGATCTCAATGTTTGAGTTCCTATAAATACTGTAGAGGGGGTGTGGTGTCTAGCCTCCAATGTTCTGGGCAGAGAGGAAGTTCCCAGGCTAGTGTGCCTTTTCTTCTTTTGTTCCTTAATTACTTGAGAGATACCTTGAGTGATTTCTTGAGTGATATCCTGAGTACCACTTAGGTGGGTCATTAGGTGTGGATTAGTTGCTAAAGTCTTTGTGTCTTGACCTCTTGAACTTTGTGAAGAGTTTTCCTGAGAAGATGGCTGTATTGCACTTAGTTGTGCTTTGGCTTGGCTTCGTGTATAGGGGCGAGCTGTGGTTTTGTGGCTTGTGTCAGCCAGATCTGTGTAGGGATTGCAGGGGGGTGCAGCATCCGGAGGTGCCACCAGTAGCCAATCCATGGTGGCACCTCCGGATGCTGCACCCCCCTGCAATCCCTACACAGATCTGGCTGACACAAGCCACAAAACCACAGCTCGCCCCTATACACGAAGCCAAGCCAAAGCACAACTAAGTGCAATACAGCCATCTTCTCAGGAAAACTCTTCACAAAGTTCAAGAGGTCAAGACACAAAGACTTTAGCAACTAATCCACACCTAATGACCCACCTAAGTGGTACTCAGGATATCACTCAAGAAATCACTCAAGGTATCTCTCAAGTAATTAAGGAACAAAAGAAGAAAAGGCACACTAGCCTGGGAACTTCCTCTCTGCCCAGAACATTGGAGGCTAGACACCACACCCCCTCTACAGTATTTATAGGAACTCAAACATTGAGATCCCGCTCTGTTCCAGTAACAAGAAGCCGAAAGCACCAGCCTGAAGATGACGAGTGAGACCTCGTCGAAACGTCGCCTAGACACCCCAACTTTTACACGGGAAGACACCCGAGGACACCAAAACCTGCATAAATATATATATATATATATACACACACACACACACACACACAGAGAGAGAGAGAGAGAGAGAGAGAGAGATGTATATTTGCCAGGCAGCAGGGTGAAAGCAGCTAGATTGATCCACAACATACTTAACAGTATGGAGGATGAACCTGCAGTCCTACAGATGCATTTGGACTACAACTCCCATCATCCTCAACTATTGGCCATGCTAAGTACAATGACACCCGGTGGGCCAAAAGTTACTACTGGGCAGGCCAGTGTAGAAGATAAGGCAGAATACAAACCCTTTCCAAGGAAAAGGGAAGAAGGTGCCCTGATCTTCACAACTGTCTGCACCCCTAGGAGTCACAGTTCAGGTTCTCAAATCTCCTCCTCCCCAAAACTAGATCATGACTAAGGAGATCAAGGGAGATGAAGTCTGGCTGTTTGTTTTACACAGAAATTGCATCAATATCCTTGTAATTTGGTTGATTCATAATTGCAGAAGTAATGTAGTCATATTTCAGGAGGGAAGGGGGATTCTGAATACACTTGAGGTATATTTAACAAACTTTTTTCCAACACAGCACAAAGTTTTAGAAGAGCCTTGTGACATACTGCACATACACAATACACTCCATTTACTCTATTTGCTTTATCAAGTCGTTCATGGTGCCCATGCAGAAACTCTTAACTTCATATCTTTATTTATTCCCATTAAAAAAAACTTACTCAGCAAAATTAAGGTCCTCATTGACAAGTGTATCAAAATAACTATCATGTTCAAATGAATCTGAAAGAAAGAAGGTGGCAAAATCAAAACATTTTGATTTGGTATTTAAAACAAATTGTTTCAAAATGCAATTTGTTATAATTTGCAATGTGCCCTATATTCTTGCATGAAGCAGCTGCCACCTAACAACCCACCAAGACCAAGACCAAATATCAAACCTGGAATTTGCCAAGTTTTAGAGGCGCAAATGCCACATGAGCAACCAGGCAACACTGTAGTGTAAGCAGCTGTTTAGCTTGAGTTGGCTCATCTCCCCACCCACATCTTTGAACTGGAAATTCACATAACCTTGAGTTCCATCTACTGACCAGTCTTAGAAGAACTGCTAAAGGATTACTACCCATCTTCAAGGGAAGCCAAAGTCCTCTACATCTCTTTGGGGTGAAAAATGGGACAGGATGGGACAAGTCTTACCTAAAGCTCTTTCAAACTCTTCATCATCCACATCTTCCACACTTTCATCATCTCTCGCAGGTTTCCTTTTCTCCTTCTCCAAGTCCAACTTTTTATAAAATCTGCGTATTAAAAAGAAATGTTTTCACATTCGTATAAAACATGGCTATTAAGACATCCTGATTTGATGAACTTAAAATAAGGATATTTCGAGACGTTAAACCTGCCTAAGCATCAAGCAATTTCCTACTGTTTTAAAGTCATTACTTCCTATTGCAACAACCTTTCAAGAGCAATTCATGTAAATTTCATCTTTGTACTTTAGGCTGGTTTCTACACAGACTCCCACACCCCTCTCTACGTTCTAACCAGACAAGAAACATTAGAATTCAAGGACACTTTCCAGCAGGCCAAGTGAAGGGTGTGGCCTGGGGAACATTATGAGGACCAGATGGAGAGGCCGAGAGGAACATGTATGGTCCCGAGGCCTGAGGTTTCCCACTCCTGTATTATAAAGATAACTGGGCTAGTACCACCCTGTAATATCAGGGTAGCAAGTTGATTTATCACAGTGTGATGTCGCAACATTCATTTGCTGGCAAAAAGAGCCTTTGGTTCAAGGCTACTGTGGGGGCATTTCTTTCCAAACGCTAACAGAAAGTCACGCTGCCACATGGCGCTTGTGGGGGGTTATATATCCTTCCCCCTCCTCCATGGTAAAACACTACAATAAACATCTGATGTGCCACAATGTCATGAATGATAACATAAAATCGATCTGGTTTACGTTCAAACAGCTGTAATGATCTTCCCACATCTCCTACCTTACTTAGCATTTTTCCCATTTCAGCACAAAAAAGCCCATTCCTTCATATCCATTTTAACAGACAAGTCATTCCCAAAAGGTTATAGAGATGGGGCTAGCTATGCACCAGACATCTGCCAATCTGCCATTTCCAGATTCTTATTCTGGTCATATAAGACTAGAAAAGCAGTTGTCTTATTTGCAAGCAGATGTATGTACACTGCCTTCTCCAGGGCTAAAACAGAATCACCAGCAACCAACTGGTGCATCCCATAATAGATACAGGTGCTGCTGCTGACCCGATGGAAGAACATGAGCCATAACAGCACAGTTATTCTGGGCAAATTCCCTGCTGTTTTGCTGGGATGTATGGAACATTCCAAGGAACTGTTGTCTAGAAATGGATGTGTTTTATAAAAAGCTTTTTTCCTCCACTGATCTTATCTAGTAATTTGAAATATCCGTTTTTCCCAGCCGTGATCCCCCTATCCTATAAAAATACATGGAAGTGATTTGCAGTAAAACTTTCACAACAGTAGAAAGTGTCTCCAAGAATAAACCCTCCCCAAAGGAAACAAAATTAAGAGCAATGAACATATGGAAGTATCAATCAAAGATGTCAATACCTGTGGAAAAAGACTTCATCTACTGGGATTTTGCTTTCATCTTGGGCAAGGAATTCCTTGCTATTCACTGGAAATAAAATAATAAAGAACTGATGGTTGTTCATCAAATTAACTTGCTATAAATGTTATTCAAATGCCATGTCATACACATTTTTCCTAAGCAATGTCTTTAGCGCTGCTAGCTTCAAAACCAATCAATCCAGTGAGATCAACTAAATCTCTCTGTGCAAAATGAATACCCCTCCCTCACCCACCCAATTTATAAAAAATGGGGAGGGGGGAATCCAGAGCACAAAAGTTCAGAATGTAAAAGGAATTTAACTTTTAAATTAAAAAATAACTTAATATTAAACAGAATCAGAACAAGTAAATTTATTATATAATCCATCTAAATTTAATTTTTCTTGCTCAGATCACTTAGGCAGAAAAATGTAGTTATAGGATACCATGGGAACATGGATTACAAATAGAAATTTGAGAGGTCCCACAAAACCACTATTGTATATTAGATCATTACTGGTTTTACATAACATGAATATCCTTAGCCCTAATGTTAATGAGTTAAAGCCTTAACTGTTCATCTGAATCCTACTTCTGAGAGTCTAACAATGAACTCTGTATCCAATAACATCACTCCCCTTCCTTCTTTTTTCTTAATGTGAGGTCTCTGCTTCTGAAATAGCTATCCTCTTGCGGATCACAAACTGACTAAGGACTAAGTTGTAGGAAGCAGAGGAGGAATAAATGGACAGTTTTCCAAACAGAGAAAGTGGAGTCCTCTAGGGATTGGTATCTGGTACCTGGACTTTTAACTTGCTCATAAACAATCTAGAGTTAGAAGTAACCAGTGAGGGGCCAAGTTTGCCGATGATATTAAATTGTTCAGGGCCGTTAAAACAAAACAAAACGAAGAGATTGTCAAGAGCTCCAAAAGGACCTCTCCAAACTGAGTGAATGAGTAGTAAAATGGCAGATGCAATTCAATGTAAGTGTAAAGTGATGCACGTCAGGGCAAATTTCACACTTACGACTTCTCAACTGATGGTGATGGACTAGGAACAATACTTTGGGGTCGTAATAGATGAAGCTGTTGACCCAGTGTGCAACAGCAGTGAAGTGGGCAGATTCCACGCTAGGGATCATTAGCAAAGGAATTGAAAATAAAATGGCCACTATCGTAATACCATTATACAAATCTGTGATGCAACCGCATTTGCAATACTGTGTGCAATGTTGATTGTTCCAGCTCAAAAAGGATATTACAGAGTTAGAAAAGGATCAGAAAAGGGCAACCAAAATAGATCGAGGAGATGGAGTGACTCATTCCCCTTCCAAGGCCTCCCTCATCTACTACTGGGGATGGGGGACCCTCCACAACAGCATGAGGCCTGCAGGAAGGAGGAACTAGCAAAAATTGGCCCTGCTTCCATTCCTGAATGGAATGACAATATTGGATAAAACTCATTGTGCAAATATCTTCCACTGAAAGTGATGGATCTTACAATGCATTGTATTTATGATCAGGGTACCACTGACTATAAACTTTAGAATGAAAGCTCCTTACTTACCCGCAAGATTTCGTACATCACTCATGGACTGTTTATTCTTTGGCTGCATTACCACGCTACTGGTGTTCTCTGCATTAGAAAGTCAAGAAATCACACAAAAATTTAATTGTCATTAACCTTAACCTATCTGCTACACCTGACAAATGTTGATAGGGTCCATACCTTTGCCCTTAGGAGCTTTGGGATTTCTGTACACAAAACGATCCAAGAATCTCATTAGAGTGAAGTCCTGCAAAGGATCACCTGTGTATTCAATGTAATTCCCCTGAAACAAAGTTAACATTCATAGTGTCAATTTGCATCAAGAAATACATGAATGGAAGTGGAAGCAGAATCACATGTGTTTGGATTCAGCAGACAAATAAGTGATGTTACTCAGACAAAGGAAAAGAGGAAATAGGTTGCCTCTCTGAAACTTGGATCACACAGAACCCTTTCAGTGGAGGGAAGGCAGCAGTGGCTATTCCTGCTCTGCCACGTAGGATTTCAGGTGTGCCACACAACAAGTGAAGAAAGGGGTGGACAAGAGGACACGTGGGAGACAGGCAGAAACATGACTGCCTTGTCTCCCACTTTAAGTATCTGTAGCAAGGTGGAAACCTTAGCCAATCTGGTTTTCTACAGGAAAAAATATTTATATCAAGAATGGTTCCCCCATTTACTTGTTGCCCCCATTTATGTCTGGAAACTACTATTCATGTGCAATCCAAATCATTAAGTACATGTGACAGGACACCCAAAAGGGCAACCAAAGTAGTGGAAAAAAGTAAGAAATTCAACTAACCTCTAGGATAGTTTTTGCAAAGAGGGCAACAGATGGATGAAAGTGTTCTGAAAGCTGGAAAAATAAAATCAATGTTGTAATATAAAATCTTATTCCAATACAAGTTTTTGGCACCATATTAACAGATTAAATGGACATCTTAACCTTCACTCCAGGTTCCCCCCCCCTTATTTATTTATTATTTTCTTGCTACAAAATTGTACACACGTAAATCATAAAACATGACATGACTAACAAAAAACAGGTCACCAGAGGGATAAAATACTAAACATGTTGTTTTGCAATACATAATAATCAGCTGATTACAGTAAACCAGTAAAGTTCTGTCTATTACCATTCCAACTGCTGTTAATAAATGTGTTACTACCGTATTTTTCCCTCTATAACACGCAGATTTTTTCTCCTAAAAAGGAAGGGGAAATGTCTGTGCGTGTTATAGAGCGAATGTGTGGTCCCTGGAGCCGAAAAATCAGGCAAAAATCAAATCGCGCTTCAACCGGAGAAGGGAAACCTGAAAAGAGGAAGTGGCTGCTTTCCTGCATTCTGCCTCAGGGTCTTACTGCCCACCCTCCTCTGTTTCGTTGCTGTGTTTGCTGAAACGGAACAAAGAGCAGGGAAAGCCCCTCCCCTCCAGGCAAGCAGAGGGGAAAGCAGAGTGTGTCTCTGTGCTCCGGTGCCGCTGGGGGAGAGGGAGAGAGAGGGGGGGAGGGAGAGAGGGGGGGAGGGAGAGAGAGGGGGGGAGGGAGAGAGAGAGGGAGGGAGGGAGGGAGAGAGAGAGGGAGGGAGGGAGGGAGGGAGAGAGAGAGAGAGAGATGGCTGGCTTGGGTGGGGGGAAACTTTTGCCTTTCTTTCCTCCCTCCCGTTAAATCCCTCTCCAGCTGCTTCTCTGCACACCCCTCTCATGTCCCTTCTTTGTTTTTCCTTTGCTCCCCACTTAAAATGTGGTTACAAAGCATAGATCCACATGGATCCTCAGGATCTTTGCATTGGGTCACCCCAAATTCACCATCAGATCACATAGCATGTCCATGGCTACAGCCTGCCCCCCCAAAATCACACACCCACTGTTGCCTGGGGCTGCAATGGTGCAAAAACGTGGTTACAAAGCATGGATCCACAGGAATTCTCAGGATTTTTGCATTGGGTCACCCCAAATTCACCATCAGATCACATGTCTGTGGCCACAGCATGAAGCCCAAAAATGATACATCCACTGTTTCATTCAGAATGTTTTTTCCCTTGTTTTCCTCCTCTAAAAACAATGTGCATGTTATGGTCAGGTGCGTGTTATAGAGAGAAAAATACGGTAATTCCTTACTTCTTGTTTGGTCTGTAATGTAGCTGAAGTATATAAATTACCTAAGTAGCTTTGAAGCCAGATAACAAGGGGCCATGATCCCCCATGTGGCAGTTTTTAGAACTGACTTTTCCACATATTAGATGTAACATTAAGTGCCACTTTTATCACATGAATCTTTTATCACATGAATCATCAGAAAGGCTCTGCACTAGCTCCAGCAGCAGGTGCCAGTATGATTTGCAGCACTATGTTACCATCCCCTGTGTTGAGAAGTAACCTCTACTGGGAGGAGAGAGAAAGAGAGAGAGAGAGAGAGAGAGCTGTAGGCTTAATGTGATGACCTCCATATGTTGTTGGACTGCAACTCCCATAATTCCTGAGCAGTGTCTATGCTGGATGAAGCTGATGGAAGTTATCTTAAAGGTAAAGGGACCCCTGACCATTAGGTCCAGCCGTGGCCGACTTTGGGGTTGCAGCGCTCATCTCGCTTTATTGGCCGAGGGAGCCGGCATACAGCTTCCAGGTCATGTGGCCAGCATGACTAAGCCGCTTCTGGCGAACCAAAGCAGCGCACGGAAACGGCGTTTACCTTCCCGCCAGAGTGGTACCTATTTATCTACTTGCACTCTGACGTGCTTTCGAACTGCTAGGTTGGCAGGAGCAGGGACTGAGCAACAGGAGCTCACCCCGTCACGGGGATTTGAACCGCCGACCTTGTGATCGGCAAGTCCTAGGTTCTGTGGTTTAACCCACAGCGCCACCCGCGTCCCAGGAAGTTATCTTAGACCTGTTCCAATGTAAAGTCATAAGAGGGATGCCAGAACTAATCTTTGAACAAGGCTCCCCTCCTCTTAAAACTTGTACAATAGGTTGACTCCACACTTGGTCATACTTAGAATGAGTCTCCAAGAGACTTAACTTACACCAATTATTTAAATAAGCCTACTCTAACTCTGGATCCAATTCAATGAAACGATACCATACCCACTGTTAAAGGGGAAATTCTGCAAAAATAAAATAAAGTTGTCTGGGATCCCTCCCACATTGAAATTCCTGGTGTTCATGAAAAAAGGTACCTTCTTTAGTTCCCAAAAACTTGTTCTATCAGCTCCACAGTATGAAGGATTTCGATGTAATGGGTCATAGCTACCCAAATTCTTGCCCCCTGAAAAAGAAGACATGTTTTGTATCATCAAAGACAAACAGATCTAGATACTTAAAAGGGGAACACCTAGTTATCCAACAAAGAAGTAGTCAACCCCGTACCCTCCAGATGTTGTGGACTCCCATCATCCCTGAGCAACATCTGATGAGCATCACATCAACTACTCCTGATCTTCTCCTGATCATTTTAAAGACAGGAGAGTCCTTCTGCAGTAACACCACAAAAGGTACAACAAAAATCTCTGTGTCCTGCTCCAATTTCATACAACCCAGTCTGCAAAATGCATGTTGATTTACATAGCAGAGTGGGAAGGTAAGCCAGTTTCTTTTAGTGCAATTGCAACATCTGGTGGGATTACAGCTGAAAGAAGAACATTCTCATTATTACACAGAGCTGCCAGATGTCTACAACAGATCAGAAACCAGAGTGAACAAGAAAGTAAGAGTTCTGGACTTGGACATGAGAGGAGTCATGTGAGCCCAGCCAAAGTCTCATGGCTTCAGTTCCCATTCTGTAAAATGGAAATGACACCAGCCTAAATCAAAAGATAGGTGGAGAAGTGAATGAGACATGACATTTTAAAGCACTTTTTACTTACAGAAATATAACCAAGAGGAGGGGGGCACACCACTTAAGTAGTGCATGTCTCATTAAAGTTGTTAATACAGCAGCAGCAATGGCCCATAACCCTGGCAATGTCTTATCTACTGACACTGTTCCCAAACACTTTTAGCAGATGGCCTTCCTCTGGCTCCGTTCAATCCTCTCCACATAAACAAGTTTAAATAAGGAAAGTTTCCTTTGAGTAACACCCTTCAGATTAAAGTTTGCAGAATTTAATACCATCTACTAGGACCTGAAACATTCCAGTCAACATCTGCCAGATGAATCTCACTCACAATTTTTCAATTTTTACCTGCTAGATTTTGGTGATGTACCCATGAAGCTCCTGAAGCTGGGTCATGAGGTTTCACAGATTCTTCTGTTTTTATTGTTTCTGTTTCTTCATCAACATCTACAAGTTTTTCCTCCTCTTCTTCAGCTTCTTCAAAGTCATGAAAATGTTCCTCATCGTCAGATTCCTAGGAAATGAATCAGTTTTAAGATGAAACCAGTGTGGTGATCATGCAAAACTCTGATAAGTTACGTTCCAGGGATAGCATATAAAGCCAAAATTGTGGATTGAAAGCATTTTTTTTTAATTGAGGTCAACAGCTAGTTCTACAAAGGCAGGCTAAGAACAACTTTATAAGACGGATATCATACCACATGATCCTGCAGCTGTACTCGTAACCCTGGTTTTACTTTCAGAAGTTCAGACACAAGGTACAAAGCTCCACAGGTGAATGGTGGCATTTGACCACAGGTGACTTGAAGCAATCGCTTTATAAAAGCTTTCACCCGCCGCAGTACTATATCAGCCTTCAAAGATTTGTAGACAAGGTTGAGAAACATAGACTGTTTGGCACACAGCGCTAATCCTGGATCCAGTAGCTTCCTGCAAAAACAATATAATCATTATCAGCATTAACCTCTGCTCATGAATTCACTCATTCTTCTGAATTTGAGCTACAGACCAACATATGACAGCTGCATCATTTACTACTACTGTTGACACAAAATTATTATTTTTTACTCACTCTAGTTTAAAGTGAACCACTGCTTCATGAATAATATCCCATAATTAGCCACAGTTGATATGTGAAGGCATGGGGACAGAAAAATGGGAGGAGAACCCATTTTATTTTATTTTTCTCTTTTTGTTTTTGAAAATTTGGTAAAAGTAGGACTTCAGATCTCTACATTTGTTTTATTTAAACATTCACAGAGCAACCTAACACTCAGACAATCAGGTTAGGATAGTGGATGGGACCTTTGCTGGTGAGTCCTCCACTACGCCAGCAGAAAGGTCCATGGACATACATCTATCATTTATTTCAACTGGAGAGGCAAAGCAAGGGTTTGTAAGAAGTACAAGGCAAAAAGAAGTGTGTTCTACTGCCACCATGGGTGGTGGATCATCTCCCACTTCAATTCCCACCCCACTTAAGATTGTTCTGTAAACTGAGTTCAGAGGAAGGAAAAAGAAAAACTGGTACAACAGGAGGCTCTTGGCTCAACCCTGCTTCAATAAAGGATAATCGACTGGAGAAAACCAATAATAACCAAAACGAAACAAAGAACCTCCACAGATGTCTACATTGGCATGAATTGTCAAGCAAAACAGTTTACCTATCAAATGCCAAAAACAGACAGGGCAACTGCTGATATGCAAAAGGGGACAAAGTAGTTCTCTTGCCATCACAATATTCACAATTTAAATTCATAAAAACCATAAAAAACTGATCAGCAGAAAATATTCTACAAAACGTGACTTAATAGAAACATTAAAATGTATGTGATGCTTACTTGTATAGGGCTGTGTAGTATCGGTCAGATATAGTCTGATTAGAATCCATTACTTGGAACAGCAACATCAAGGCTTGGATGCTGGTGCTGAAGTTCGCAAGGTGCAAAACCTTAAACAAAGTATTCATCTGCTCCTTTATTTTTTCATCACTAGTCTGAGCATAAGGGTAAGCTCTGTTCACCCCCGTCAAGAGAGCACTAAGCATTTTGGACTCAACGTCTTTTTTCTTGATACAAGACCGAAAAAAGCAAAAGTAGAGTGTAATGAGTTTGTTAGCCAGCTCACTCTCCTCGTGACTAAGAACTATCTGGTTCAAAAAGCAGATGGCATAGTATTGTGCTTTGGGGCTAATGTTTGATCGATAGAGAAGCCTCTCCACTTCATTACACACCACTCCTTTCATGTTGGGATGCTTATGAAGCAGAGTCTCTAGCAGATAAGATGCTTTGGTGGCTATTTTGTTGAGAGGATCTCCCAGTTTGTTTACTAACTGCACAAGAAAAGCTTTCTCTTCCTCTACCTTGTTGCAGAGAAGTTCATGCGCAACAGCAAGAGCACGGGTTTTTGTTGCCACCAGGGGATCGTGACTCAGTGATTCTAACACTTGCACAAATTCAGCCACCCAGTGCTTCAGGTGATGCTCAAAATACCACAAGATCAGGCGCCTGTCCCTCGAGTCTCTGTTGCCACTTGAGAGCTGCTCCAGAGAGCCAAAGGGATGTTGGGAGAAAGTGTACAGCTTACGATTGTCTGGTAGAAGATGTGTCATGAGAAGCTCTTTGAAAGTATCCAAGGCCATTAAACTCTGCCTTCTACTACCTTTCTTTTTGATCAGATTCACCAGGGTCTCTATAAACTGAAGTGAGTGGACAGTAGCATCTTGGATAAGAAGGGTCATGGCAGCCATTCTGTCAGCAAGAGTCCCTGATGATACTACAGTTTTCATCCAAGCTGATGATGATCCTTTCCATAGATTTGCCTTACTCTTGCAGAGGTCTGCCTCTTGTTGGTAAAGCTTTTGAGCCAAAGCCTTATACTTGGATACAAGGGACTGATTTTGGGGTTCAGTAGAAAATTCATTTGTATACTCCAGATCATACCATTTGCCCCCTGGTTTTATAAGAAGTATCTGCCGCTCATGAAACTGAAAAGTGTCCACTTCCTTGTCTTTTTTTGTTCCATGCAACAAAACACTATTGGGAACTGACTGTTTCTTATTATCTTGGGCATTACTTGACTCTATTTTTTCTTTACTTCCTTTCACTTGGTTTTCTTTTTTTGCTACCGTAGTTTTGTTAACTTCCTTTTGGTTGACTTTCTCTTTCTCTTGTTCTCCTTCAACTGCTTCTCCCTCTTCTTCTTCATCTGCTGCAACCAGGAATTTTTTTGAATAGCTGCTCACACCCAGTGATTTTATAAATGCCTCCAATTCACCATCCTTCAGATCATCAATGGCACCTTTTTTCCCACCATCTACAATTTCTTCGGTCTCATCCAAAGCAGCGAGCATGATATAATCTTGCTGCATAAAACAAAGTAACAAGTTGTCTCAGCAACGTGTTCATGGATAACATCATTTGACAGTACATGCATTATATAACATCAATATTGCAAACAGGCTTATAACATACGCAGACAACATTGCCCATTACTGCTTCTAAATTACTTGCACACCTCTGAAATATCCACCAATGTAAGGACTATCCAGTATTAAGAATTGTCCCACCTGCTCTCAAAGTGCTGGATTTTTATTTTTTGTTTTACTAAAAACCATGTACAAAAATCAGAAAAAATCTGTCTTAATCAGTGGCTGCATATAAAAAAATTAAGAACAACAGGTTAGTCATGACATAAGAATTTGTGGCCGCACATTTCTGTTACAGTATTATCTGTTGGTCCACATGGGGCCAGAAGGCTCTTTGTATAAAACCCAGTGAGGGAGGAGATGTCTAAAAATGAAAACAAAAATTGTTCACTGCCCACATACTATGTGTGTAACCCCTCAAGCTACACATGCAGCAGATCTGCCATTTATTTCCACCAGTTTGAAAAGACAGCAACACGTGAGAAGCCAACATTAGACAGATGACGTCTCCTTCCAGGGCGAATGCCCTTTTGGAGAAAGTTACAGGTAGGTAGCCGTGTTGGTAGTCTAAACAAAATAAATAAATTCCTTACAGTAGCACCTTAGAGACCAACTAAGTTTGTTGTTGGTACGAGCTTTCATGTGCATGCACACTTCTTCAGATACACTGAAACAGAAGTCACCAGTCCCTTATATATAGTGGGGGGGGGGGGGTATTACTCAGAAGGGTGGTGGGAATGGGTGATTGGCTGATAAGTGTGGTAAACCTGTTGACGACTGTTAACTACTGCACTTGGTCTTACAGGAAAAAGCAAGGGGTGAGATGGCTAAAAATAGCTTTATCATGTATAATAAGAATCCAATGTCTCTATTCAGACCAGGTATCTCCATGGTTTTAAGTTTGGTAATAAGTTGCAATTCAGCAACTTCTCTTTCCAGTCTATTTTTGAAATTCTTTTGTAATAAGACAGCTACTTATACAAGATCTTATCTTATATTGGATTCTTATCTCATGTATCTGAAGATGCATGCACACGAAAACTCATACCAATAACAAATTTAGTTGGTCTCCAAGGTGCTACTGGAAGGAATTTTTTAATTTTGTTTCGACTTTTAGAGAAACTCCGCCTGTTAAAGCCAGGCTGACCTAAGGCTCTCACCCCTTTCCCACCACGTGGAAGGAAAGAGAAGGAAAGAGGCAGGGACCTCCCTGGACCCCTTTCCTGGCCGCCTCAGGGCCTCTTTCTTACTTTGGTGCCTCCGAGGCGCAGCACCTCCTCCAGAGTAAAGCCGCTTCCATCATCAACCTCTCCCTCGCCATCTCTCTCGTCAGACTTCTCGAGCTCCAACTCCGACAACGTCGCCATCTCCCTTGGCCAGACCACGCATGCGTCACCCTAGCTTCCGGGTAGTAGTGATGACGACACTCACTTAGAAGGTGAAAGGTCCTGCTAGATACATATAAGGTGCTATGAAAGGCGCAGATTTAGGAAACAAACGGGAAAGGGACCGAGAGAGGGACGCACTGCTTGTCTATCTATATTGTAATAATAAGCATCATAGTACAGGCACGGGCCCTAAGGTGAACTCCTTCGGCGCTTCGCAAAATAATTATTTTATTTCGCTGCCAGGACAAGAGGGTCAGTGAGGTGAAGGAAGCAGACGGCGCGAGCATGGCGCTAGTGCAGCCGGCGAGAGCCTTTCTCCGGGGGATGCGCGTTGTCGCGCGAAGCGACCGTTTCCTCCGTCTCCATGGTAACGAGAACGATGCGTGGAACATACCTCAACAGCAAAACCTCACTTGCGTTTACTCTGAAGCAAGTCCTGTTGACTTCAGTGGGACTTACTCCCGAGTAAGTGCGCGGGGCTTGCAACCGAAGAGCGTTCGCAGCCGTGCCAGTCCCCACAGACCCGCCTCCCTCCACAAAGATGTTCCCCAAAAAACCAGGCAGCTCCCTGTATTGAGCCCTAGAATCACAGAATTGTAGGGTTTGAAGAGACCCTGGGGGTCGTGTTGGAGGAGAAACTATCCAGCTTTGCATGTAAGCAGCCGCCCAGTTTAACACCTCAGCTCCCAATTGCAAGTAGAAAGCAGTGGTAATGATCAGAGAAATGCACATCACCCCCCATATATTTGCTCGGAACAACTGCTTCTATATCACCTTCCCCCCACTACAAGAAAGGGGAAAGGGAATAAGCGCAAAGGGGTGGCCCCTCTGCCCGCCACCAGAAAAAGTCACTTAGTGGTAATAGGAAGTATGGAAAAGAACAGGCAGGAATCGGTAAATAATGAGCAATCTGATTTCAGTGGAGCTTAAAAGTACTTCGTTTTGGTTGGATCTTGCCTAATACGTTTGCCCCATGCCATTTATTTACATGCCTTTGAAGCACAGGAAGTTGCATTAAGTGACTACTGAGTCACCCGTTTGTCTGAATCAGGCAGTGTACTGTCCACCCTTTTTCAAAGAGGGCCAGATTTGATGAAGTGAAGAGCCATGAGGGCCAACCAGAGGGCCAACCAAAGTTGTTTACCTTTTTTCAGGATTGAAGTTGTTGAGGTTTTTACGACAGGCAATAAACTGCCACAGGGGCTGGATTAAACTGACCGGCAGGGCGGATTAAGCCCTTGAAACTTAGTCCCTTACCTTTCCCGCTCTGACCTGGCCACAGTGATCCATGCGACGGTCATCTCCAGGCTTGACTACTGTAATTCGCTCTATGCGGGGCTGCCCTTGAAGCTGTCCCAGAAACTCCAGTGGGTGCAGAATGCTGCAGCGAGGCTCCTCACGGGGTCTCTGCCATGGGAGCATATTCACCCAGTGCTTTTCAAGCTGCACTGGCTCCCGGTGGAGTACAGGATCAGATTTAAGGTGCTGCTTTTGATCTTTAAAGCCCTTCACGGCCTAGGACCCTCGTACCTATGGGACCGCCTCTCCTGGTATGCCCCACGGAGAGCCTCAAGGTCCATAAATAGCAACACCCTAGTGGTCCCGGGCCCTAAGGAAGTTAGATTGGCTTCAACCAGAGCCAGGGCCTTTTCAACTCTGGCTCTGGCCTGGTGGAACGCTCTGCCTCATGAGACCAGGGCCCTGCAGGATCTGATTTCTTTCCGCAGGGCCTGTAAGACAGAGTTGTTCCGCATGGCCTTTGGCATGGAGCCAATTTGATTCCCTCCCTCTCTTTCTTTTTTCTTTTCCTTCTCCTCCTGCGATGAGGCTACATTTTAATATTTTAATGTTTCAATATTTTAATGTTGTATTTTTAATTTTGTTTTTAAGTTGTAATCATTTAACTTGTTTTTATTATTGCTTGTAAGCCGCTCTGAGCCCGGCCTTGGCTGGGGAGGGCGGGGTATAAATAAAAATTATTATTATTATTATTATTGAAACAGACTTTGGACATGCCTGGTCTACACTGACAAGCAGCTCTCCAGGATTTCAGGCAGAGGTCTTTCCCTAGCCTAGCTGCTGATGCAGGAATTGCAGCTAGAACTTTTTGCATCTTGACTGATAATTTTAAGGGTTAAGTAATGCATTTAGAATTTAAATACTGCTTTCGTATAAAGCAATGTTCAGTTCCCCATGTTTTCCAGGGATCTTTAACAAGCTGATGGCCCCACACCTACAGCATTTTTTAAAAAAAGTTTCCTCTAACCATCATTAAGTTGCTTTGTATGCTTCCTCAAACATAGCTCATATTAGCCACTTCTAGAGAGACTATTTATTCAGTGGATCACTTGTAGATGGCTAATCTTATGTTTTTACATAGGTCGTTCCACTACTTTGAAATGCCAGTGCTTTAGTTCAGAAAGTAAAGCAGAGGAAAACAGTCCAGTGACTCCAATGCTGAAGCATCTAATGATGAAAATAAAGTCAACTGGTCCCATTACAGTTGCTGAATATATGCGGGAAGTTTTGACTAATCCTGTGAAGGTATGAACAGTACCACTAAATGTGCATCATTCAAATTTCACTTTTGGATTTGAAGCTCCAGTTTATATTTGTCTATTATTCAGATGAAACTTGTACCAATGATGTTGCACAAAGAGTAAGGGGAAGTAGAGGAGAAGGAATGCCAGCCCTGACCCTGACCCCAATTCAAACCAATGGGAGGGGATTTAATAATAATAATAATAATAATAATAATACATGCAGGGGGGCAGAACAGTAAGTTGACACTACATACTTCCCACTCTGGCAACCCAGCAGGGCTTTGGAAGTGGTGGTCAGTCCACCACTTTGCATCTTCCACACACCCCACTTAGGACTGCACTGCAAGGAGGTTTTGAAGGGTGAGGAACTGCAGGCTTAGGAGACAAGGTGGTTATAAGGCTGGAGAGAAGGTGAGACCTACACTGTGTACTAAGCTTTTGGTTGTACATCGTCACTACGATAACTAGTATAGTTTCTTTGTGGGTGGGCAGATTTGTTTTACATTCTCATTCAAATGATCTCATTTGTTTATGCTTAACTTTTTAGACATACAAAGACAACTTTTATAAAAGTTGTCATGGTAGGAAACACCCATCACATTTTATCCAAGGTATGGCTGTTGTCCAAAAATTACCCCTTAAGATAGTGAGCTGGAGCTTACTGGATAATCAGGATGGCTTTGATATCAGATGGCAGTGCCTCTGCCCTGCCCTTAGAATGCCATATTTTGAGGCCTGCAAGAGATCAATGCCTATGGAGCAATCCTAGTGGGGACCTCTGCATCAGACAATGCCCTTCATCTACTAGAGAAGAGGCACACCCACTCCACCCTAACACCCTCTAGCCAGCAAATCTGGGGATAAGGATTGTTCTGTGGCTCATTCATTCCCTTCTGCCTACATCAGTGGTCCCTCCTAGTCTGTGGCCCTCAGTGAGTTTTTTCCTCACTCTTGCTTTCTTTCATCCTTGGCTCTTTTTCTTACCAGCTGTATGCCTCTCCCACCCATCCTTGCCTCAGGCCATGGCTTCTCAACCCCCTGTCCTTCAGCTAGCCTGCATTAAGGCTCTCTGTCTCTTCTACCTCCTCAGCCCTCCTCCCATATAGTTTCCTAGCTGAGTTTAAGGATGGTTAAGGATGAGGACAGTTTTATATTTTAAGAGGGCTGTTAGTTTCTTTCATTAAACAATTTCAGTGTTGTAGCTAACTAGCAAGTGAACATAATCAAGAGTTGGGAACTGATTGGTTCTTTCTTCTTCTATAGGGATACTATATGCATCGTGACATGCTAGGTGAAAAAGGAGATTTTGTTACTTCACCTGAAATAAGTCAGATCTTTGGGGAGGTACATTTTTTAAAGTACATTTTATCTGATGAGATAAGGTAATGTTTTATGGTGCTGCTATTTAAGCCATTATCCTGTCAAGGTTTGCATGCTAGTCTTCTTCCATATGGAGCAATGTCACCATTCTGTCTCTGAAGTGTCAGAAAGCGATTTCCAAATGTTTGTTCAAATTACAAAAAAGTGCACTTTCTCAGTATTAAGCCTACTACTTCTGTGTGTATCATTTTAAATGAAGCTGTTGCAAAAATGATGACAACTATTTCCTGCACTTCATAGTTTGAGAAACCTGCTGCTGGTTATATGATTTACTAATATCTGAGAACTGGACCATAAAGAAGGCTGATCGCCGAAGAATTTATGCTTTTGAATTATGGTGCTGGAGGAGACTTTTGAGAGTCCCATGGACTGCAAGAAGATCAAACGTATCCATTCTTAAGGAAATCAGCCCTGAGTGCTCACTGGAAGGACAGATCGTGAAGCTGAGGCTCCAATACTTTGGCCACCTCATGAGAAGAGAAGACTCCCTGGAAAAGACCCTGATGTTGGGAAAGATGGAGGGCACAAGGAGAAGGGGACGACAGAGGACGAGATGGTTGGACAGTGTTCTCAAAGCTGCCAGCATGAGTTTGACCAAACTGCGGGAGGCAGTGGAAGACAGGTGTGCCTGGCGTACTCTGGTCCATGGGGTCACGAAGAGTCGGACACGACTAAACGACTAAACAACAACAACAACAAAATATCTGAGAACAGTGGAAAGTGTTATCACACCTTACACTCTGGCTTATGCATTTTAACAATTAAGATTATGTTAGTTTTTGTGACTGATATTGTCTAACTTGCAAGGAATTTAAGATTTTGCTGTTCTTGAAATGAACTGTTAGGTGTTTGGAGTGCTATATTAGATTTTTTAATGAATTGGCAATTTACTGTTATAATGATGTATTGATGTGTATTCCTGCTATTGTATTGCTATTCTTGTGTTGTGAGGCACTGTGGACACAGCTATGCAGAAAAGCAACAGACAAATAATAAATGAATACATCTGAAAGTTTCCCCAAGATCTTAAAGTTAAGCTGGGTTCTTTCCAGTATATACCAATTCATGGTAAATAACAAGAGAGACAATTTCTGCTTAAGGAATCTGATGTCATTGTTAGTGATGTAATAAATCCCACTAAGTTAAGAAAGAGATACTCCCAAGTAAGTATCTTTCATTAGGAATTTAGGCAGCAACTCTATACCCAGGAGTAAGCCCCATTGAAGGAGTTGATTCTGAGTTAACACATATAGACCGCACTGTTAGTTAATTCTTTTGATATACAAGAATCGAAGCCACCTGCCCAGTCTTGATTTGTCTGATTCTGAAAATTATTATTATTATTATTTTATTTATACATACATACATACATACATACATACATATATACATACATACCCCACCCATCTGGCTGGGTTTTCCCAGCCACTCTGGGCGGCTTCCAACAAAATGTTAATATACAATAGTTTTTCAGATATTAAAAGCTTCCCTATACAGGGCTGCCTTCAGATGTCTCTGAAAAGTCTGGTAGTTGTTTTTTTCTTTGACATCTGGTGGGAGGGTGTTCCACAGGGCGGGTGCCCCTACCGAGAAGGCCCTCTGCCTGGTTCCCTATAACTTCACTTCTTGCAGTGAGGGAACCACCAGAAGGCCCTCAGCGCTGGACCTCAGTGTCCAGGTAGAACAATGGGGGTGGAGACGCTCCTTCAGGTATACTGGACTGAGGCCATTTAGGGCTTTAAAGGTTAGCACCAACACTTTGAATTGTGCTCGGAAACGTACTGGGAGCCAATGTAGGTCTTTCAAGACCAGTGTTATGTGGTCTCGGCAGCTGCTCCCAGTCACCAGTCTAGCTGCCGCATTCTGGATTAGTTGTAGTTTCCGGGTCACCTTCACAGGTAGCCCAACGTAGAGCGCATTGCAGTAGTCCAAGTGGAAGATAACTAGAGCATGCACCACTCTGGCAAGAGTCTGCGGGCAGATAGGGTCTTAGCCTGCGTACCAGATGGAGCTGGTAAACAGCTGCCCTGGACACAGAATTGACCTGTGCCTCCATGGACAGCTGTGAGTCCAAAATGACTCCCAGGCTGTGCTCCCAGGAAGAGTTCTTCTAAGCACTGAACCTGAAGATTCAGGAAAACATCAACTGCCATCCAGCATACAGTAAACACATGTATTTCAACGGTGTTTAAGCAATTTTACTGTGTGCAAAACTGCACAAAACTGCAAAATTACCGTACATAGTAGGTGCAAAACTTACTATGATTGTAAACGTAAATTTCCATTTTTCCCTGAGATGAAATGCTTATGTGCCACTCAGTTTTCAACTAAAGTGTTCTATAGGATGAAAAAAAATTACATCTATTTCTTTTCTCTAGTTAATAGGTGTTTGGTTTGTTAGTGAATGGATGGCTGCTGGCAAGCCAAAAAAAATTCAACTGGTGGAATTGGGCCCAGGAAGAGGTAGTCTTACTAATGATATTTTGCGGGTAAGTAAATACAACCTTTTCCTCCATAGTCTGGTGGGTTTGAAACCTGCCTTTTTTGTACATTTCAGGCTGAAATTCTTAAAATTCTTTGTTTCTCCTGCTATTCTGCACTAGATAGCAAGCTTTAGGAAACCCTTGTTTGTTTCAAACCTTTCTGTCTAGTGCAGAATAGCTGGTGACTCATAAATAAATCTTGGTTTACAAGGCCTTGGACAAGTGTCACAGCCTGATGTGCCACTCAGTGCCACTTCCCTTACCCCAGTCCTCCTCCTGTTATGTATTGTCATTAATATGAGTGCATATCTATCATCACCATTACACTAGTCTGTATGAAGCCAAATATTTTTGTTACCTCTGAACTTGACCTAGCTTGTTTACCAACATTAAACCAGAGTTCCCCAGTTCTAAAGTAATGGCAAACTATGGCTGAATACAAATCAGAATTGTTACTCTAAAGCTAGTGCATGACAGGAAGAAGAATGAGGCAAAGTATACTTGATCCCAACGCTCTTTCATGACTCCATAAAGTTTGGTTTATCAGGCCTCAAAACAAGCCTTTGTGAGGCACAGCAGAGTTATGGTTTTTAGAAATTCTGCCTGTGTATCATTGATTTTCAACTGTTCTTTGGTCCCTAGTACCTACCAGTTTCTGCCTTATTGGCCTGCAAAACAAATTTATATCCCTGCCTTTCTGGTTTAACTTCAGGAATTTCATTGTGAGGCCAAGGTAGCTGACGTGCCATTTAACCCTAAGTGCTTGAGAAAAACCACTATCATTTCGAAAAATAAAGGGAGGAATCCAATGTTGCACAAGTAGAGTTTTGCTTGCGTAACAGGACTCTTCTCATTAGTCCCTCCCGTGCCCCCTTCCAAATCTTCTCAGCTGTCTCCCCTAGTTCTCCAGAGTGGATTTTGAGTGTGGGAGGGGAAAGAAGAATGCAAAGCCGCATTGCATGAGAGGAAATCCATTCTGCTCACATACAGGCAACATTGGATACAACCTAATAACTATAAAACTATTGTAGAAGTCTTTTAAGCACAGCCTTGAAGAATTTTATAAAATCACTACCTGTTCTTTGTCTCTAACTAAACTTCTTCATTTACAGGTTTTTAATCAGCTGAGTTCTGTCCTTAGTAAATGTGATATTTCTGTTCATTTGGTGGAAATCAGTCCAAAATTAAGTGAGATTCAAGCATCAGTGCTCACAGAAGGAAAGACAGAATTAACAGAGAGTCCCACTACCTACATGCAAGGGGTTACTAAGACCAGGCTGCCAATTTTCTGGTACCAAGACCTGAATGATGTGCCAGAAGGTAAGGTTTGTTGCTTGTGTGTGTGTGTGTGTGTGTGTGTGTGTGTGTGCGCGCGCGCACACACACACACACACACACGCATATATTGAACTGTCATTAGTTCTTTTTAAGCTTTGCAGTGGTGGGGTGTCCAGAGGCTATATAACTGTAGATCTGCTTCTCCTTGGTATGTTTTAATGTGAGTTTGGATAGTTTGATTGCAAAATGTTTATAGTAAATCTGTTTTTGAAGGTTTCAATTTTTGTGGTGGTAAAACAATTTTCTAATGGTTCTTCATACTGTGCTTGAAATTTTAGTTTTGAAGCTAGTGCAACAGATACCTCATACAGCCGTTCCAAGTGAAGACTTTGGATGCTATTTAAGTGGAAAAAGTTAGTTTCAGATGTTGTAATTTGATTGACACTTTGTTTTTCCTTTAGGCTTCAGTTTTTATTTAGCACATGAATTTTTTGACGCTCTTCCTATACACAAATTTCAGGTATGATAGCTCTTTATTGCATGACTTGACTTTAAAAGTATTTACTATTTAGAAAGAGAACAAAACTACAATCCAGTGGAGGTAGAGAGCAAGTATGTTTGTGTCATGGAACTGACATGCTTTAATAAGTACATGGAATGACAGAAATGAATTTAACTTAACGACAACTTATTTTGTACAATGAAGTGTATATATTATACAAAATAAGTCAAATCATTAAGTTAAATTCATCCTGGTTATTTCAGAATTCCCAGCATTTTTTATATAGCAAAAGTTTTATATTTAGATACAGTGCATGTATTCTAATTTTGGAAACCAAGATCGTAGGGAATAATCATCAAGTACTTGCACTGTACACAGACATGTCAGCAGTCTTGTAATAATACAAGATTCTGCTTTTAACTACATCTATTGATTTAAATAGGCAATGGCAGGATTTGTGTTATTCTTTTGCTAGTTGCACACTTGTTTATCTAGTCTACAAGGTTGGTATACAAATCATATAAATTTGTATAAATATTTGTTTTTTTACAAATTTACAAATTTAATAAATAATATTATTACTGGCCAGTATTAGTGGTGTATTGGAGGAGAAGTGTAGGGGAGCACTGCTCCAGGACTGTTTCAGAACAGAAGACATGAAATCTGCTAGAATAGCAAAGTTACTGATGGACTTTCCTTGCTGGGAGGTGAATGTGGTGGTAAGGCCACTTTCAGTTTTCCTGGTGTTTCTAAAAAATTAGCATAGAAGTCAGAGAATGAGGGAAACAGGCAAGCTGAGGCTGGAGATTGCTTCCTCTCTTTTTCATGAGCTTCCTTCCAGCTTAAATGCATTCCTAATTAAAAGCTAACACTTGCATTTCAGCTGCCTCACAATATTTTGTTAATGCCCACTGTGTTTTACAATCTATCCTGTCAGAGGCAAGTACCACTGAGTTTTGATAAGAGCTTATAGGAAACTATGCACAGGATTACTGCCATGCTGATTCTAATAAATTGGATATTAAACATTACACAGCTGCTTTCAGATGTGCAGATGTGTGTAATAATGGATCAACACAGTTGACTGGGTTTTTTGTTTCTACTGGTCAGAATACTAAGGAATACAGCAGGAACTTTACCACAAAGGTACAAATTAGTGAAGCAAAATCTATTCATGTTTGCTTTTAAAGAACTTCACTGAGATGTAAAAGTATAATAAATGATTAATCGGCGCTTTTTTTGTCAAGAGCATATCCTTGAATAAACTTACATGAAATGGTAAACAGTGTAGCTGACAATGTTCAATAAAATCCGTATCCAACTTATTTTTAAATTAACAGAAAACAGAAAAGGGGTGGCGTGAGTTGTTGGTTGACATTGATCCAGACACTCCTGACAAGCTGCGATTTGTCCTTGCGCCATCTGCTACTCCTGCTGCAAAAGCCTTCATACATGTAAGCTCGCTTATATAATCCTCTCCATCCAGCTAATACTGCCATTGTGTTACATATTTTGAGCTGCTCACTGTTTTCAAAATGTACTTACTGCAGTTATTATCACTGTTTCAAACATACTTATCTGGCGGTTTTTATTGAGAACATCTTAGTATGCATTTGTTACATGCAATAAAATTGTAAAGGCTACTTGCTATGTGAAACCAGACCAGTAAGTGTGATACATCTGTATTTCATTTTAGGAAAAGAGATGGACAAGCAGAATATTAAGCTATAGATTCCTAAGGAAAACTTTATAGAATCTTGTATAGCAGCTTACCTGGTGTTTATCAAAATAACCAGTAAGACCATTACTAAAATGCAACAAATCTCGCATCTAGTTTATTCCGACAAGGGGTTTTATTTCATAACAAATGTAGGATCCAGATAGACATGTGACAAACCCCGTCTTGCAGATTTCCTACTATCGTTTCCCTGCAGGGAATCCTGAGAATTACAGGTTTGATGGACGATTCATGTCCTCCCATAAAACTCACAACCCAAAATTCTCATGAGGGAAGCTGCAGGAAAGTGTCAGGACTTATAGCTGTAGGCATGTGTACATATACTGCTACATAACTGTTTGTTCAACCCCTGAATTCTCATTTAGAACAAAGAATCCAGAGATCATGTGGAAGTGTGTCCTGATGCTGGTATCATCATCCAGAAGCTGGCCCATAATATTGAAAAGAATGGAGGCAATGCACTGATTGTAGATTATGGCCACAATGGAACCAAAACAGATACATTCAGGGTAGGTTGATTTATAAAGGTTCCTACAGGACAGTTTGCGTGAACAGTCTGTTTTTTCCAAAGCTAAAATTTCTTCTCTACTACCTGGGGCAGTTACTAAAGTAGTTTTGCGGTAAAAGGTGGAGTAGAAGTGCACCATTTTGTGGCATTTATCTGTTGCCAATAATGTTATAGCCAGGAATAAGTGGTGAGGTTTTGGAAAGGGAGCCATTTCTAGCTTAAGACAGCATACAATTCTTCAAAAATCATAATTATTAACTTTAAAAATTCCCTTTTTATAATTGGAGGTCGTTTTTCCTCTGTGCTCTATTTTTGTCTGCAACCTAAAAAGCTGCAGGGTCTAAGTGAACCATTCCTCTCCCCCCCCCCCCATTTCTATTATTTTTCAGGGATTCCGTGGACATGAACTTCACAATGTCTTAATATCTCCAGGAACAGCGGACCTCACAGCAGATGTTGACTTCAGTTACCTGCGAAAAATAGCACAGGAAAGAGTAGCAACCTTGGGTCCCATAAAGCAACATGATTTTTTGAAAAATATGGGCATTGATATCAGACTGCAGGTAGGAGCCATTTTCTGGCTAGTTTATAAAAACTAGTCTTACTTAACTGAATACACTTAGATTATCTGTAGCTGATTTAAGTCTCATTGTAATGGGAGACAGAACCTGTATTATTTACTTTGAAGGGTGGGATATAAATTTATCAAATGAACAAGTTAAAATTCAGAATATACAAATTTGGAAGGGCAGGAGATTGATGTAATTCTAGGATGGAAAGTAGCCAAGTTACAGGTAGCACAATTGGACAATTCTGCAGTTTTAAAGGGGATTAAAACAATTCATTTTCCCATTTAGGTACTATTGAAAAGTGTCAATGATGCAGCCATTCAGACTCAGCTGCTTCGAAGTTACGAAATGCTAATGGACCTGGATAAAATGGGAGGACGTTTCCACTTTTTTGCCATGTTACCTCACTCCAGATTTACAGCTTCAGATCAGCAAAAGAAGTCAAAAGACTCAACAACACATTCAGCATTTGTTGCTGGCTTTGGTGAACTCTCATGGAAGTGAACCACAATGTGAATGCTTTAAGAGAACGGTGCAGGCTTCCCATTGCGAATCATGGAAATAGCGGTATGTAGATAGGTCTCGTAACATTCACGTTGCCTTTCTGTAACAATGCCTGCACACAGGGATTTTGATACAGTTACCAAAGTTAGAGGAAGTACAGAGGATACAGTAGTGGGGAAAAGACGCGTGATAGGGAAATAAAATTTATTTTCAAGCTTAGAGGATATTTACAAACAACGGGACATATAAAAATATAAAAAGTACTTGACAGTGTCTTTTTGAGGCTACAAGTTTTACATGAATATCTTCTAGCATCAATACAGAACTATTTCTTCAATGAATGCAACTTAACTGAAAGACAAAGATTAATGATAATGCAACACTGGGTACAAATTCATCTGGAGCAACAGATTTAATGCCAACCTTCAGTGACTTAAAGCTTTGATTTAATAATATTTGTAGGCATTCATTGGAAAGTTAGAGTGCAAGCTATGCAGTTTATTTATGGTTTGTGAAATGTGTGTAACAGCTGTTATAGAGTAGAAACATTCCAGTTATTTCTCATCTTTAACCACAACAGGGCTTTTATTCCTACCCTACTGGTCCAAAATTTTGCTATCCTGAATCCTGAAATTAAATCAAGAAGCATACCTGACACTGTACATTCTTGACTCGCTTTGCTGCTTTTTAAATATGGCTCTCTGATGCTACAACCGATCTTAAGGCTGCAATTCTATATACACCTACCTGGAAGCAAACCCCACTGAACTCAAGGGGACTTATTTCTGAGTAGACATCTATAGGATAACAACTGAGTCAATCCGAAATAATATGGATCCTATTCTTTTGTTGCATAAGTTTACAAAGAAACAATAAGACAAAACAGTGAAACATCTATGAACACTTCCAATAGATTAATAGTTATGCCACAACAAAATGTGCTTTGCTAGAACAGCTACTTTCAGTGTTCAATACCATGCTATAAATACAGAATAGTTCCAGCTGTATATTAAAAAAAATTGAACAGTAGCTTCCAATAATTTTACAACATGATTGGACTATTTATGATAGGGGCTTCCAATCATTTCACTTATCCATGACATTTTGACTGCCTTTGAGACTTAGTCATTCTCATCTCTGCTGTGGATTCTCCCCACTGAGAGCACTGCTTCCCACGCCTACAGTAGAAAAGGTTAAGAAACTGATGACAATAAAATTACAATGACCTTTTCTATAGGTGAGAAACATTTTCTAGAATATTTTCTATATTTACTTTGAATACATTTGTAGCTTAACTACAAGGATAATCTGCTAAAAGTTCCTGGCTCATTATTTTGGACTCTGTGGTTTGGAGAAGGCTTCATCCACATTAAACTTGTCTCTTGCATTTCCAAACAGCTGCATTATTTCAGAGGGTCTCCCCTACTTGTAGAAATTTATTCCCTGGAACAATTTCCAATTCAAGATTGTAGAAATGCATGTTCTTTGAATCCACATGTTACTTGCAACCCACTGGCCCAATTTACATGTTACTGCTTTGGCAAAGTTCCTGCCATCAAAAAGATTCTTGGTTGTCCACTCACTTCAATAATAAAAGCATCAGTCATGTAGGTAACTCTGGCTACATAATCAGTACTTTTATACATTAATTACCATGTCACATTGGAGTTTGTAATGGGATAACAAAATAAGATACAAAAAGTTTCAGTCCAAGTATTCTGAATACAGAGCAAAGACATGAAGAACTGCAGGTGCATAGCTGACTCTCAAAATCTGTTCAACAAATATGTCTGAAATTAGGCCAGTGATTCATGTGGGTCACAGTAAACATCAGTGAGTTAGTGAAAATTCTGGTTTGAAGCAGGCCATAGGTGCACTACAAACCTCTTTTAGAAATGGTGGTGAACACATGGTCCTCAATATGTTATTAGACTCCTACTCCCATTATCCTTGCCCATTGGACGTGGTGGCTGGGGCTAATGAAAGTTCAAATCTAAGGATCTAAGTGAACTTATAAATGCATGTTCTCTATTCAGTGACAGCAACATCCAGTGATGAGTTGCAAATGGAAAATAGTCTTCATAAATCAAAATGCCACAGGCAGAATTTTCACATCACATTACCTCAGTATTTTTTAGCTGAGGCCGCTCACATAAATCAAGGGAGACACACAAATGGAAGAATAACCCCCCATATTTCATATATCCTGCCGTTCCAACTCATATGCCTCATAAGACTATGAATCTGTAACCCAATGACACACAGTCTTTGTTCTGCTTCACTCCTGCTAGACTGAAATAAGGAGTTTGTGAATTGCACCATTCATCTAAAATTTGCACATTAGAGAAATGCTACCACTGAAATTGAGTTTGTCTGTAAGTTTGTCTGGCAACTGAAACAAAGCAACAAAACACTACAAGCAACAATATTTGTTTCAAATTAAATAATTATACAAGGTTCTTCTAAAGCTTGCTCCATCATAGTGTACTCCATTATTCAACACATTTTCCTCTACTTGTGGCAATCTAATTGGAGATTGTACAGCATAGAAAATTCCATTATACTGAATGCTCACAGAGTATCCAGAACACACTAATAAATTTAAGGTCAAGAGGAAGAGATGGAGAGGTGGCCAAATCCTTTTGCTGTTAGAGGATTTGGAAAATAAACTGGCCTATGAACAGCTATTAAAGGTCATGATCAAATGAAGCTATATGCTAGAGATGAGGCCACACACTGTTGGAACTTACTTTGAAGTTTTTTGCTGCAACAGCTACAGCAGCATGCCTTGGCCAGAGCAAGTGTTGCCATGAAAATTTCACAGAACGCTTCAACTGCACATCTGGTTCTTGCTGACATTTATATACAGCTTATTTCAATTGTAGACCACATTTCCCTGAAAATGTTAACTTCATAACTAGATCCAGGTTAGTTCATTTGTTTGCCAGTCCTCTATTATAAATAGAACAGTTGGTGGAGATGAAATAAAAAATTAAGCAAGGTTTCTATTTTAGATTTACTTTAGTGACATTTGCACTGGTTGTCCAGTAGCCTTTAATGTTCTGAGACTGCTTTAGGTTATCTTCATATAGCCTTGTTCTTGAACTGCTGCTGCCATCATTTCTCCAGATCAAAAAATTTGGTTTAACGTAAGGGAATGTATGCACTGGACCTTCCTTATTGTGATAAGATTTTTGAGATTCTTCTTCTGTGTTCCTCTCTTGCTCTTTACATAGTTGTAATTCACAGACATGCAGAGGAATAACTTTTATGTCAAGTGTAAAGCCTAGTCCTGTAATGACACAGAATGCAGGGCAAGTGAAAGGAGGGCATGAAATGCTGGGAGAAAGCAAAGTGAAAAGAAGTCAGCTGATGACAGTTGAAGAAGAGAAGATGCTGAAGACCGACCTGAGGAAGGAGATGGACAGGAAATCAGAAAGAAGAAAGCAGATGCAAAACAGAACTATTCAGACAGCAATAATTAACACTATGATGGAACAAACAGTGGCCAGGAAGTGAATTCATATAACTGTGTTAACTTTTTTATCTATAACGTACCACCCATTCATACTCATTAAATCAGGAGTGCTTGCCAAATTGATTCTCATCTGTAATTGAGAACTGTGTGGATTAAATGTAAGTGTTTTGTAAGCAGACCTGCTGGCAGGAAGGGAAAGGAAGAAAGGGGTGGCAGGTGTTAGCCCTTCCTCCAAGGCACTTCCCATCCTTTTCCTATCAATAGATCTTTTAAGAAGAAGCCAACTGCATCAAGCAGAGTGCCTTGCAAGTAAATTTGTGTGGGGCAGGAAGGAGGGAGGGAGGCAAACTCTTTCCACCCTTAACTTCTGAGTGACAAACCCAGCAAGTGGGAGGCAAAAGGCCACAACCCCCTGATCACCAGCAGCTAAGAGTGATTTTGCTAGACTACAGGGTTTAATGAAAGCAGAAGAAAAGCAAAGAGCAGAAAGCAAAGAGCAACCTGGAAACATAAATGACCGCATCTTCTTCCATGACACCAGAGATCCTAAGGATATATTACACTGTGGAATCTAGTTACTAGAATTAATTGGAAATTAAGTAAAATGTTATTCCTTTCAAGAAATTAAAAGATTCTTTGGGGCCAAACTGCAGCAGACAAATCTCTTTCAGACCAAAATGAATGACAGCACAGAAGTATGCGCGCCCCCCCCACCACCACAAGGCTATTGTGATGCACCTACTACCTTAAACTTCCCACCACAAATCACGTTTCCACAGTGGAAGGCTAAACAACTGAAGATCTTAGTTGTGCACTGGATGCTAATTGGCTGGAGCCAAATATGTAATATGTGATATGTGAGAGGGAACAATACACACAGCAGGAGCTTCAGTTTATTCTATCTGGTGCAACAATTCCCACTGCAGAAGATACCAATTGCTTTTAAAAGTTTATGTCTAGCACACGGAACTGTTGCGCTCAAAAACAACCAGTGGAGCACTTTTTTCTTTGCAGCAATATGCAAATTACATCTCTGGATCCTAGTCTATCGATAAATTAAGGCCGAAAGCCCTCCATAAGCCTCAAGGTCACACTAACAACTGCCACACAATGATAATTCACCATAATGCTTTACTGTTCTCCTAATGTAAATGTTAAGGTGAAAACACACCTTGTCTGTATTAAGTGGGATTATGGAGTACAGTGGTACCTCAGAATGCGAACGGGATCTGTTCCGGAGCCCCGTTTGCATCCAGAAGCAAACGTAATTAGCGACGGCACGTCTGCGCACGCACGCGTCACTTTTCGCCGCTTCTGCGTATGACGTCATTTTGAGCATCTGCACATGCGCGAGCGGCAAAACCCGGAAGTAACACGCTCCATTACTTCTGGGTTGCCACAGAGCGCAACTCGAACGTACTCAACATGAAGCATATTCAACCCAAGGTATGACTGTACTTTCAGTGCTCTGCACTTCCATACATCAAGAGGCTACTCTAGTTAAGCAGAAGGACCACAAATCTGCCTTAAAGTTATTGGCTCCCTTTTATTGCTTTTCCAACTCATACCTGCTAAATAAATATTCTACCAGTGTTTTGTATGGGGCTTAAAAATCAAGCATTGTTGTAGTTATTTGGTCATGGTATATATTTCAGGTTTCTCTACAGCTTCATAACAGATGTATCTAAATACCAGAAAATAGTATTCTATGGCTTAGTAGGTAGGAACTAGAAAACCATTAAAATTATTTTGTTATTGTGTAAACTACAAAAACCCTGGAAATTTCACATACTACATCAAGTCTCTGTGCACTTCATCGGCCAGTAACATCACTGTGATGTACCAGTAAGGCAATGTTAACACAAATATTTCATGGCTTTTAACCCAGTGCCGGATCACATTCATAGTCATAGTAACTAGAGATGTGGAGCCTTTCCCAAGTCATCTAGTCCATCCAAAAACTGATGGAAGATCCTTCACTGCTTTATAGACTGAAGAGCAAAGAGCAATACTTGCTCCATCAGAGTATCAGTAATGGTTTAAGTTAAGTGCCTTTCCCTGGGTAACAATTATGGGTCTTCCTCCATATCATCTGGATTGGGGGCCATAATGAAATGTTTGGGGTATACAAGATTGTGCTCATACGCATGTTCTTCCCAGCGAGCATCATCACTTTCATGGGTAATATAACGCTCTCCGATGCGAGTTTCAAACTCCCGAAGATCAAGCCAAGTTTGATAATCCTAAAAAGAAAAGTTTAGATGAGTTGTTTCTGAACACAATGTTGATCTTAATAGCGCAGTGATTCATTTCTAAAAGCACAGTGTTACCCAACAATATTCAGTTCTGATGATGGGCAAGTTCCTCACTCCCACCACAGCCTCTGCATCAAACCAATGTAACACACTGATTTCATGCCAGTTAATCACATTACTTTCTAACCCTTGCAAGACCCCAGTATGCCTATCTTCATGCCTGCCTAACAGCAAAGTAAGCCAAAATATCTTTCACCTTTAATGATACAAGTCCTGCCTAAGTCACAAAGAACAGGCAAGGGTCAAGATAATAGACCTCCACTCTAGTCATGCTCACCATCCTTACACTTAATTAGAGCCAAGCTTAGAGGGAGGTGTTTTTTGCAGAAAAAGAAAAAGAAAAAAGAATCCAGCTAATTATCAAGACGTGGAAATGGGATGCTCACAGGAGATCTTCTCCATGTACCTTTTCCTCAAGACAGTTTAAGTTGGGTTTTTACACTCCATCTGGATTCCAAAATGAAAAGAGCCCTTATGGTGGGGGTTCAGGAAAGCTTTTACAGAGGAAAATCAATGGAAGGGTTTGACAACCCTTCTTTCTGTCAGCTGATTCTTCCTTTCAAGTACTGTCTCCATCACCAAGTCATATACTTTAGCTCAGCAAAAGTGGGTTTCAGACATCTAGTTACATTCTAAGTCAGTAACTGATGGCTGGGTGTATGGTACAACAACCAATGCTATAAAGTAATGAGTGTCAGAGACATCACTCTAAATCCGAAAATTATGACTCTTAACATCCATTATTTCAAATAACCCAATGCATACTGCTAAACCCAGACCATATTAAACAAACTCTCATCATGCCCAAAACAGAGAGGAAGGAAAAATAGATAGCTCTACTCAAATTGAATCAAATAAACTTTCAAAGATTTCATTTATACAAGACCTGTCAACTACTTGAGTCAGATTATGATTCATGTAATTGAACTGGGTAACATATAACACAATAAAGCTGGTATGCATTAGCTATACCTGTAACCACGGGTGACTAAGTGATTTGTCAACACTGTAACGTTTTCTCATCTTCACTTGAAGCAAGTTGTTTATTAAATCGATAGCTGGAGGAGCAAGGAAGAGAAAAATGTATTCAAAATAAGTATTTTGTCTTTCCTGTCACCCACAATAATAACTCTGAAGGAAAAAATAGTAATTAAGAGACAAAGGTAAGTTTTTGGGTTTGTGTAAACAGTACTACACCAACAGTTTGTGTCGTATGGGTGGAATTCATCTGAAGTCAACAATAAGACTTCTATTTGTTTTAGAGAATTTGAATTGTACCATAATGCTGAAAGATTACACACATTAAATTGGGAGTAAGTACTTTTGAACAGAGCAGCATTTACTTCTGAGTAACATGTATAGGATGCTAAGTTTGGATGCTTTCAGGACAAATTGATACCTACTATTGAAACAATTTTTCAAAGTGTACATTTGCTGCAAAAGGTATGCAACAGATCCAAATAATAAGTTCCAAATTGTCATTACCTACACATCAGTGCTGAAAACTAAACATGACATTAGCAAGCTTTAAGCACAAGTAAAGTTCTTTTTTCTGGGAAACGCAGACTACAGGCATGGGAGGAAGCAAGACAACTTTGGAAAGGGCTGTGTACAAAGAAGTGCATTGCTGAATAACACATTACACCAACTGATCTACAGGCATGTTTTCACATAAGGTTCCCAGGGTCCATTATGATAATCGGTGGCTCTTTTCCTTTCTACAGCAGGCATTGGGAAAGCCCTAAATATAATGCCTGACAGGGCCATACCTCCAGGATTTTAATCTTACAACCCTCCAAACCAGGCCCTATAACATGAAGTAGAAGGCTTCCAACATAAAAGTTAAAGCCTTTTAGCCATCTGTGCTGGAGACCCATCTGCAGTATAGTGGATAGTGTTCAACCAGGACCTGGAAGACCCAGATTCACATCTGTTTTCCAGCCATGAATCTCATTGGGTGACCTTGCTATCTGTCAGTCTACAAACCCTACAAGGCTGTTGCAGGGATAAAAAACAGGGTAGAGGCAGGTGCCTATACATTATCTTGAGTTACTTGGAAGGAAAGGTGGAATAAAAGTGCAATAAATGAATATTTTCTATTACAGTCAAACGTTTTGCAATAACTCCTGAATAACAGCACTTTGTTTCCTCCTAAATCTCTTATAATTCCATGGTCCCATTGACACTAAATGCCATGCCTCATAGTCTAAAATATAGAAACATGGAAAATATTATGAACCAAGATATTATATCCAAAACCTCTAGACTATATTTACCTTCACTAGATATTTCCTTCCAGGGATTTGGTGGATACATAAATGCTGCATTTTGAATCTGGTCATTTATGTCTTCATCCTCATTAAATGGAAATGTACCACTAAGGCTCACGTAGATGATGACTCCCACTGACCACATATCCAGAGATCTATTGTAGCCCTTACTTCTAAGCACCTCTGGGGCGAGATAAGCTGGAGTTCCCACTACAGACCTCCGGAAAGACTTCTCACCAATAATACGTGCAAAACCAAAATCGCACAGCTTCACCTATAAAACAAATATCCGTTGATTAAATTACCTTGAACTGAACATCAGTATCAAAAATTCATTAACTGTAATAGCCAACTCTTTAAAACAAAACAGATGGGGGTAGGGGAGTTGTGCGCCAACATACAATTTTGCAAGAATTACTCATTAGAAAAATGACACGCTATACCTGAAGTGTCCAACCAGGCCACTTGGTAAATCATATGGAATGGTTCTAACTTTCGGACTTAGTAACAATTCTCTCAGAGACCTACAAACACTGGTGTGCGGAGAACTGTTTTATGAGATGTATTCAAAGTACAAAAGATGGTGCTTTGTTCCCAAATGGCATAAAATACAGAGTTAATGAGCATTTTATCCTGTATATCCTCCTGCAGAATATACAACCATTAAAAAAAATACTTCATTCTTTCCCACCTGAGGAAATGGCTCTGCTGATGCTAATAGTACATTTTCAGGTTTTAAATCACAGTGCACTATATTCTTGAAGTGTAAATTCCTCAAAGCAACAAGTATCTAAGAAAATAAAAGGAAAAAAGTATTTTCAAAATCAGAGAGAAAGAGATGCAACATATTATGTGTCCAAGAATTGCCTAAAAGACAGGTGAAATTACCTTCAGTTTAAGGATCACCAGGAGTCCTCCTCAGCCCCTCTTCTGAAAGATGTTAGGGCTAGGGAGGGGGAGAAAAGGCCCACCTCCACATGAGACTGAGGTTGGAGCCAATGCTGTCAAATCGTTAGTCGAGAAGGGCCATAGTTCAGTGGCAGATCTTCTGCCTTGCATGCAGAAGGTCCCTGGTTCAATCCCCAACATTTTCAGGCATGACTAGGAAAGACTCTGTCTAAAACCCTACAGAGCCACTGCCAATCAGTGTACACAGTACTGAGCTAGATGGACCAATGGTCTTCCTCCTGTATAAGGCAGCTTCTTAGGTTCCCAGTGCAAAGACCACTGCACTAGTGGAGGTCTATTTCTCAATGCTGCCCACAAACCAGTGCTAGCTCACCAGCCCAACCTGCTGCCCACTCACCCACCACTGAGCCGAGGAGGCAGTGCTTTGCTTGAGAAGCCAAGTGCAACTCCAATCCATGGTGGACTGACAAGTCGCCCACCACCCTGCCGTGGCAAGCCATGGAAGTTGGACAGACATTTTCCTGGTCACATTACCCAGAGTGCCTGGTTCTGAAGACCTTTGATGCCAGGGCTGCTGCTACTTTAGGGTCAACAAATATTTAAAATAAATAAATAAATAAATAAATAAATAAATGGGAGCAGCTGGGGAAGAGAACATTACTGGTACCACAAAGAAGGGGGCAGGCAGCAGGAGATTCTAGAGGCAGAGGGTTCAGGAGCTGAACCATGCCATGGAGTCGAAAGTAACAGGTTCACTTGTTGTGCAAGAGGCTGCACTACCAGACATGTTGTGAAACTACCTTTAATTTTTCTATCCTCTACAACTTTAGCATACACATACAAGCTATTCATTTTGTAATCTGTTTTCCCCCAAGTGACATGTTAACAGAGTAAGTTCAACACTAACTCTCTTTAATGTAGCACTATCTTGAATACAACCCTGAGTCACTATTTGACTGCTTGTTTGTGAAAGGTGCTTCTTCGAGAGCAGCAATAAAAAGGAACCTCAATCTACCAAGATTCCTGCCTGGTACATATGGTAATAAATATTAAGGGATCCAGATCCCTACTTAAGGTTACTTTGTATATAATACTTTTCTGAAATGTTATGAAAAAGTAGTTTCCTGTGGTTTGATTTAAATTGTTTTAACAGTCTATTTTAAATAGTTGTAGCCTGCCCTGAATGTGTGACAACAGAACTGTACAAGCCATTATTAAAAGCAGACTCACCTGAGTGACCATGAATTTGGTGATTCTTTCTGGAAGCCGGCTTTTCTCACTGGAAAGAATCATCTCCAACATATCGCCATGAAGTTTTTCCATTACAACAAAAACCCTTTCTGGAGTTTCAAACATACATTCCAGGTTTACAATCCCAGGGTGGTGCAAATTCTAGGAAGCATATTTAATATTGTCATGAAAAATGTACCACCATTATGTACTGAAAATCAGAAAATATCTGCCTAGGTCCTGGCTATGCTTTATTGTTTAGAAAGCACTCAAACAATCCCTAGCAATATTTGTAGAGACAAAACACAAGCTATGGCTCTTTTTACAGTTTTCCTGTACAGCTCAGAAACTACTATAGGAGGAATATTAAAATATACAAAAGCAAGACTACGCAGAGATTGTACCCAGCTATGTCAACAATGATCACACAGAAACACTGTATGTTCACAACTCTGAAACATGCAGATTCAAGCATCTGTACAATTCAAGCCTCTGATTGCTCACCTACTCACAGTATTTCAATAATAAACTTATTCCTATGATGTAACAGAACAGATTCAAATAATCTTTGTACCTGCAAAATGGCCACTTCATTGCGCAGCTGACTTTCCTGTTTTGTGGGGAACCGCATTTTATCAATGACTTTAATTGCCACATCCCTTCCAGTCTTCCTATGTTTTCCTACATAAACACACACAGAGTACACACTTTAGTATCTCCAACCCAACAAGGAGAGTCAGAAACAAACTTTTTGCACAGAAGGTAGATATTTGTGATAAATGTGTATTTAAATATTACACTGAAAAACAGAGAGGGAAATATCTCTGTCACTTACATATTTTCAGCCAATACCCTTGAGAAGAGAGAGCTTGCCTCTTATCCCCACCTGACATTCACTTGGTAGATTTCATGCTTGCATAGGGGCTCTGGCCACATGATCTGTACAGCACAATATTAAGAATGTACAGTTTGCATGAATAAGGCATCTGCATCTGTTGGACTTGAAGCATTCAGGTTCCTATGCAAATGTGAAGTCTACATGATTATCACATGAGAAAGAGGATGGGAAGTAGTATAACCCTAAGCACAATCTCAGATGAAGCATGTGAAGTGCTGAAGCTTGCATCATATCAAAGGGCTTCTCCCTGCTTAAGGCAATTATTGCTCTGCTGTCTAGATCTGTTAGATTGGCTTCGACCAGAGCCAGGGCCTTTTCAACTCTGGCTCCGGCCTGGTGGAACGCTCTGCCTCATGAGACCAGGGCCCTGCAGGATCTGATTTCTTTCCGCAGGGCCTGTAAGACAGAGTTGTTCCGCCTGGCCTTTGGCTTGGAGCCAGTTTGATTCCCTCCCTCCCCCCCCCCTCTCTCTCTCTCTTTTCCCCTTCTTTTCCTTCTCCTCCTGCGATGAGGCTACATTTTAATATTTTAATGTTCCATTATTTTAATTGTTATGTTTTATTTTTGTTTTTAAGTTTGTAATCATTCATCTTGTTTTTATTATTGATTGTAAGCCGCTCTGAGCCCGGCCTTGGCTGGGGAGGGCGGGGTATAAATAAAAAATTATTATTATTATTATTATTATTATTATTATTATTATTATTATTATTATTAGATCTCTGTGGTTAAGATCTAATCTCACCTTAAGACCAAAATCCCTGCATGTCCAAGGAGAGAATTATACTTTCATTTTAGTGGGGTGGGCTTCTTCTCAGTCCTTAATTTGCATGGGGATATTTTTGGTACACCTTTACTAATATGGGCATAGAGCCTAATTCAACAAAATCATTGTTTAGCTCCGCTCTCAAAGTGCAGAAGTGAGAGGCAACAGAGTTTGCTTGAAACAAATCAGAATTTCAAAACTTGCTCCTTCAGGGACTCTTCATGTATTACAAACATTATAGCTTTGAATGTGCAAAGAGACTTGCTTATATTCAGTTTTAGCCACACTCACTTATAAAATAAAATTACTACTTATCTTCCACAGATGAGGAATTTAGGTTGAGTTAATAAAATGGTCCAAAATTACTGAGTGAGTTAATAAAAGGATGAATATCAGAATCCAGATTCTACCTACAGGACAACCCTAGCTTCTATCACATTGCACTTCAGCTGATATGGAACAAAACATACAAAAGCCTTGATATAACATTAATGAGAAAAGCTGATCAGTTTATTTAAGATAAGCACAAAATATACATAAGGGGCAGAAAGAATGCTAAAGAAATGCTACAAGGACACCACACTACTACTATTTTAGAGGCCTAGCTAGACCTCACCTGGAGTTCTTTATTCAGTACTGGTGATTCTGTAATTAGTCAGGGTACAATAACTGCTCTGGAAGATAGTTGCATGGAGCAAGCAGAAAGAGTACCTGCCTTAAAGATTTAAGTGTAAGTAAAAGGTACAAAAAATATAGGCTTATTTTCACTAGATTAAAAAGAAAGGCAACCCAACTGTAACATTCCATAACTTCTGCAAAGTAACAGAAGAACCAACTGAATGGGAATTAATGTTGTAAACCAGGCAAGCAATTGCGTAAGAGACAGAAACTGTCTCTTGAACTGGAACTATTGAATTACTTTCTCCTAACCTGAGAGAAGATCTAGCATGAAGCAAAGCCAAATATCACAAGTCTGAACTTGCAGTGATTGTTTAGTCAAACTTACCTCCATACACAACACCAAACTGACCAGAGCCAAGCACCTCATCAGCAAAGATCTGGTATACGGAACTGATATCCTAGGGGAAGAGAGGGTGCAGGCAGGGGAAGGTAAATATTATGTTCAATTACTTCAGTGACAGAGGCAGAAGCTTTAAGAGCTACACTTCATGGACACAAAAAGGGAAAGAAAGTATTTCTTTATAACCCAATTAAAAATTACTCCAAAAAAGGGGAGTAAAAAAGGTCCATTCCCACCTGTTAAAACCTGTTCATGCTAGCATTGTTTACCATGTATAGTAACTTGTGTAACAGAGATGAGAACAGCATACAAAATTAACATTTGCAAATTTATTTGTAATTTATTTGCAAATTTACAAACTGCAGTGCATTCTGTATTCCTTAAACTTGTCTCCAGCTGTGTAACAATAAAGCATACAAACCAGCCTTTCTGTCAGCATGAATGTGTGCTCATATGCTAAGGCCAGTCTATATGAAAATCCCATCAGAACCATAGATCTTTGTTTCTTTAGCATGGCCAGTCAAGAACATTTGCCACATTGTAGATGTATTCTGTATATGCAAAAGAGGAGCTGCAACCAATGATGGATTCCTGACAACTGTACTTGTAGTAAGCACATTGTCACACATATTTGTAATATGAGCAAGAGTAGGGCTGGGCCCCAGATTTGGCATCACTGCCTCATTTATGTCACTGGCACTGGGTGAAACTCATTTAGCTACCACCAGACCTGCTCTGTGATCCACAGGAAAACATTCCAGAATTTCTGGGCACATTCCAGAGAACATTCTAACCTCACACTAAGAAGTGCTTGACTAGAAGAACCTGTCTGCCTCACAAACAAAAGTCAGCCTTGAGATGAGGGAGAAAGAAAACTGAGCACAAAGGTGGAAGCCATGCCCTTTTGATATGGGCACATGAAAGGTGGGGACAGGACACCTACTAAAACTCTAGCCTAGCTAGAGACATTTCCCAAAGAGCTCTGAACAGGCACTGAACCAACATGTGTGAATGCCCAGAGATCATGAACAAGAAACACAGGTTCTCTATCCTGCAATCTTGGCAGGCACATCACTAATATAATAAACAAAAGACTAGGGAAGAAGAGTACAAACCACACATCACCTAAACTACCAATAAAATAAAACATTTCAATTAGGTAAAGGTAAGGTAAATGACCCCTGGACAGTTAACGCCAATCAAAGGTGACTATGGGGCTGTGGCGCTCATCTCGCTTCAGGCTGAGGGAACCGGCATTTATCCACATGCAGCTTTCTGGGTCATGTGGCCAGCATGACTAAACCGCTTCTGGAGCAACGGAACACCGTGATGGAAGCCAGAGTGCATGGAAATGCCATTTATCTTCCCGCCGGAGTGGTACCTATTTATCTACTTGCACTGGCATGTTTTCAAACTGCTAGGCTGGCAGAAGCTGGGACAGAGCAACGGCAGCTCACCTCATTGCAGGGATTCGAACCACCGACCTTCCAATCGGCAAGCCCAAGAGACTACAGCGCCACCCGTGTCCCAAAACATTTCAATTAGCCTACCAATGTTCTACCAAAACTACAAATCCTATACATATTCATTTAGATGTTCTGTCAAATTCAATGAGACTTGCTTTCAAGTAACTGGGCAAAGGACTGCAGCATTTGTTTTCCTAGACTATGGGGTTTCCCTTCCCCCAGATAACCTACTATAAGAAGGCACTGGAGTATGGTTTTAGATCAGAACATGGATGCACATTTCATGCTTGGGGAACAAAGTCATTCCTCCTTTTGGGAAATAACTACCAAAAAGGCAGCCCCCAACAATAGTCTTTTTAAGATAATAATAATAAGCCTTAATTCTCATCCAACAACTGATAATGGTTTTAAATTATAGGTTCAAAATTTGTCAGTAATCTTTATTGTATTTAGTTCAATTCCTGCATATCAGAAGAAGAAGAAGAGTTTGGATTTGATATCCCGCTTTATCACTACCCGAAGGAGTCTCAAAGCGGCTAACAATCTCCTTTCCCTTCCTCCCCCACAACAAACACTGTGTGAGGTGAGTGAGGCTGAGACTTCAGAGAAGTGTGACTGGCCCAAGGTCACCCAGCAGCTGCATGTGGAGGAGCGGGGAATTGAACCCGGTTCACCAGATTATGAGTCTACCACTCTTAACCACTACACCACACTGGCTCTCAAGTGGGGGAATGGATCAAACATAAAAAGTATCATTTACAAGGCTTCTCTTTTTGCATTGCTCACTACTAAAAAGGTTAAGGAACTTTACCATATATAGATTTTTTTTCCAGACAAGTCATTGTATTAAATAAGCCTAATGGGAACAATGTGTTCTTCAGCTTTTCATTTGTCTTTATCTCCAATTATTTTGATATAAAATAGCCATCGGGGGACAACTGATAACAATCCAGCTACAATAGTATTTACATTTTGTGACTCACCACATTTTCTTGGATCTGGCAATTTGAAACAGAAATGCTGACAGATAATTCTTCTGCAATGAGAAAATATACATGTTTTTAATGTGGAAGCAGTATTACAATGAAAGACCAATGTCCTAGCAGCCAAACATTTATTGACATTCCAATTAATATGTGAAATGTAGCCTTGGCCTTGGCACTCTGCATCACATTTCCAAACACCTCTTTATGTTCCCCTAACAGACAGCTTTCAAAATCTCCCTCGCACTGAACTCTACCACAACAACACAGAATATTTTTCTTCAGTTCTATTTTGTCACTGGCCATCAACATTGCCTGTGTTCCTCCTTCCTTCAAGACATTTGCTCTCCTTATGTCTCCACCTCAAAGGAACTAAGGAATTTGTAAGCACATGCGTTTTTCTTATGTATAAGTCAAATAGGCTTACAGAATGTATTGCATGACTGTTACACAGGTCTGAACCTAAACACCAGTCTTTGGGGGCATTAGGCATTGCCAGAATCTCCTTTAATTCAACAGTCAGACAACCCAGCCCTGCTTTTCATCACAAGTTCTCCATTCTTTGCCTCTAGCTCAGAGCTGCAATGTGCCAGGGCTCAGCCTTATTTTTAATACAAGGAGAATCACGAAAAATCCAGTCCAAGCTGTTTCACCCCACCACCCTTCTATTTAAGCCCTCCCTGTCCCCCACCCCACACAAATGGCTATGAAGCATGCATGTTGTAATTCCACCTGTCCTCCCCTCAGGTCATGCCTTCCTTAGCCCACTGCCTACTCATTTATCTTTCTGTCAGGATTCTAATCCTCCTCTTCACCGTCAACACCCATGTCACCACCCTCTCTCTTCCTGCCATCAGTACACAGTTCCTCCTGCTCCTAGGACAACGGTTCTCTGCATTTTTTTTCTGTAAGCCAAATTGACTTCTCAGTTCCTCCACTGAAGCTGTGTTATATGTCAGCATTCTATGAGCAGGGTCCTGCTTGCTTTATAGTTAGAATATAAATGGCATGACTTCAGATGAGTTTAGTCAATGGCTACAACTCACACAGGAAGGGAAAGAATTTTTGGAAAGGCTACACTAGCAGCATGAGGCCTGCTTTCAACACCGGGCTAGGAAGAGTTGCATTGCTTACTCGTATGGTATTCCACACAGTTTCAGTTTTAAAACCAGGCCCTTAATTGTTACATATGTAGAATTAGCAAGACAGGAATCAACTCCGAGAGGAACAGCACTGACATACTAACTAATGCTAAATATGTAGCAGTTGAAGGTCTGATTCAAATACAGAGCCAGCCCCATGACATGTTGCAGGCATAAGCAACCCATAAAATAGTTTGTTGAACCAGGGCCCATTACTTCACAGATCTCCATTAGGAAGAAGAGAGTGCTTCTGTGCTCTTACTGTGATCTTTCCCTTGTCCTCCAGCAGTGCAAATGCTAGCCTGAGGCGTGACTGGCATCAAAGCTTGACGAATAGCTTTCTCCCAGCTCTGCGCTACATCCAGTCCCACTCCAGTAGCAGCCAAAACAGGATTATGATGATTGCTGCCATTGTTCTCGCCAACAAAGTACACCATAGTGTCAGTGATTATTTCAAAGCAGTGTGGGTTGCTGCCTTGCACCACGTTTGAGAAGTCCCGCGGCTGAGTCACCTGAAGAATTTCAGAAAGCGGAATCTCCTAAAGGAAACAAAAGGTGTTAAACACTAGGAGTGGAGGGCATATGCAACAATAACAAAATGTATGCTACTGAACTCAACTAGAAATATTTTGATAGCACTGAGTGGCCTTGGCTTTAGTCCCTCTTTAGGTTCCTAGGGATAGCACAAATATGACAATCAAGAAGGGCCGCTAATAAAGTTTTGTCTTTGCTCTGGACCCAACTGGCATTTTCCTCCCACGACACAGTTTAGAATTGCCTTTCATCTCTGGTGCTACATTGTCCATAGAATCAATCTTTCTACAGCAGCCTGATGACCCAGTTCATCATTACAGAATCACCACACCATATCCAAAGTGAGAAGACCTTTCACCATCCACTCAGGAAGCAGACATAATTGCTTATTTTCAGTTTTGCAGCCTGTCAGGTGCTTTGTAAGCCTTCTTATTCCCAGCTATGTCACAGGACATGATCAATTTTGGCTCTCTCAATCCTTTGCCTCCTCCCATATATGCTATCCTTTTCTTCAGTAAGTATTCTACTTCTGTTACCCCAGTCCCTCAAACATTCACTAATCTGGTTTCAAGGGGCATAAAATATCCATGCATGGCTGGGCACTGTAACACACAAATAAACAGATAAAGAACTGTACACATACCTCTGATATTTAGGGTTCAACAGTTAATACACAAATACAGTATTGTGCAGAGAAAAGGATGTAAATGAAGGATTTCAACTACAGATTAACATTAGGGGAACAACACTTTAGATGGAAACTGACATAAGTAAAAAAAAAAAGATTTATATTATCACTTACCTTGTAATACTTTGTCCCAGATTCGTTCTGAAATAGTGTAAGACATTTACTATCCAGCCTCCAGTAATGTCTTTTTCTCTGCAACAAATATGAGAGGGTTTCTCTTTAAGACACAGACATTGGTACCCTATAGCAGAACCCATGTTAGCAATTTCAATGGCCTGTACTGAGGATGACCTTTAAAGGTACTATCAGCTATGCTTTTTCAAACAGTGCCTACTCTAAAGCTCAAGCCTGTGCAGCAATGCATAGGACCAAGATGTTTCTCAGTACCTCCTGTGACCCCCCCTTTTTTTTCTGTGACCACCTCCTATCCCAGGGCAGCAGCAGTAGGTATCACTGTCCCAACACTTTGGGAAAGTCCCCATCAGGCAAAGACTTTAAGACTCAGGAGATCTGAGCAGGAAAACAGTGGAACAGGGAGAACAATACTGTGACCCCATTTTCTAGCTGCTCCTCAGAGGCTGCAACAGAGTTGGCTCAGGAAACTTGTCTTGGATAAGGGAGACCCTACCACACCATTGTGATCCTGAACCCAACATACAAACAAGGCTTCTGTTGGTTACAATGGCAGACAGAGCTCAGCCAGTACAGAGAGTTCTTTCTCCTCCCATAGCTAGTACTGAAGAAGCCCTGCTTGCATAAACAGAGCAGCATAGATCATTTCCTTTCTTGAGAGTTTTAAAGCAATTTTTAAAGCAAAAAATAGGTGAGGAATTTGTGGTTCTCTAAATGTTGGACTACAATTCCCATAAACTCAACTATTGGTCACACTAGCTTGCTAGTTGGGAGCCCAACAGTATCTGGAAGGCCACAGTTTCCCCATCCCAGACTTAAAATAACTAAAAGTAAATATCACACTGAAAAGTAGAGGTAAAATTACTGACCAGGTTGTCTCGGCTAGTGTAATGAACCATCCATCCTTCCTTCACCATTGTACTGCTCTTCCTCTTTGTGTGCTTGATTGATTGCACAACCCTCATTAATGGAATATTATTGCTTGTCGATGGGCTGTTGAAAAAAGAAATGCATGTCTCTAATCATACATATTTCAGCACACCCTATAGCTGTGCTATAATTCAGGATAAACTTCAAGTAGAATATTCTTGACTATTACTTGCATCTTAAACAAAAATCTTCTAAAGATAAAACATTATGTAGGGCACATCATGATCATACAGATGACAAGAGAGTTGTTTTTAATATCACTAACCCCCCCCCCCACCAAGATTAGGCAAGACATGTTACCATGTTAAGGGGCTATGACACAGTTTTAGATGAGGAGTCAAAGTCCTTTACAACATTATAGAAGAAGCCAAGGCAGACTTATTAACTCTTGGGCAGCAGGTAAAGCTCAAACCTGCCCTATGAACCAACAAAACAAGAGGATCTCTTTCATCAAACCAAACCTGAATATAAACTCAGTCCTCTTTCCACATATACACACATCCAACAGCAATAGAGACAGTAACAAAGAGCAAAAATCGTATCCTAAATTAAGTCTTATCCTAAATTAAAACCATCTTCTTGTGCTTCTATTTTTCTTGAAGGGAGAGATAAGTACTATAGCAGCTATCCTGAATCGTGCCCAGTAGGACAGGAACTCAGCTCCACTTCCACTCTGAAATCTTCTCATGGGAGGAGAGGACAAGCACAGCCTAAGAAAGATGGTACCAAGCAGGGCCCTGCATTCTGGTTGCCATGTACTGAGTCCATGCCCTGTTTGTACATTCAGGGTGAGGAATCTTTCTCAGTCCGAGGGCTGCATTCCCTCCTAAGCAACCTTCTGGGAATCACATGCTGGTGGGAGGCAAGGCCACAAGCAAAAGTGGGGACGGTAACAGAAAGAGCCGTGAACATGAATTTTACTTTTGTAAGGTAGACTAGTTTTAACACACATCCACCCACTCTTTATCTTCCATGCAGGCAAGCAGGAAGCAAAATCAGAATCTAAGGACATACACCCTCCACACAAAAACACTCAAGGAGGGTCAAAGCAGTCCTACAGAGGGGAGTGGCCTTGGCAGAGGAGCTGTGGCTGGGGAGAGTCTCAAGGACCAGATAGAGAGGCACGGAGGGCCACATCTGGCCCCCAGGCATGAGGTTCCCCACCCTGCTACAGAGGAAAATGATTTGAAGCACACCGTAGACATGAATTGAGTTTTAGGTAGATAAATAGTCTTGCAATCCTCACTTTCATTCTCACTACATCCCAGTGAAATCTGTCTTTATTATTCCTACTTTACAGAATGGAGCTAAGACTTAAATTTCTTTAAGGCCACCTAATGAGTCCACGGCTGAACACTATTCTAAATCCATTGCTCTATTTCCATAAACTACACTGGATCTCATCTTTTATAAACAATAGTATGAACTGTAATTCAAATAATTTACTCTAGTAGTACATATAGGAGTAAAAACACATGACCCTTTAGAGGTCACATCCAATGAGCCAAAAGTTGTTTCCTTTAACCTAACTTGCAACACACACAAGGAGCAAAATTGATTCCTTATGTAACTCCATTCAATCAATTGACTTGCATTAGGACTGGAATGAGTTTGGCCTAAGGTCAGGAGAATAAAGTAGCCCTATAAATCTAGGTCAGCATAACATTTTCCATCAACTAGTCAGTATAGCTAAGCATTCTTCAATAATGTAATTTATTTCCATGTTGACGCTCACAGGGGATTCTACTTCCAATAGGTTCAAGCCTACATACTTTCACATTTAATCAATTCTGTTAATTGCTGTTTTTCACTTATGCTGAAGAGTGAGAAAGCATCTCTTGTAAACCAATAATAAATAATAATAAGTGAATAGCAAAAGTCATTCTCCTCTCAACAGAAAAATGTTTTTAATAGGGAGCTTCACAGACATGCAATGGAATGCTTTGATTTTACAAACCTGATAGTTTTGACAGCCTCTTCATCTTTGTCCCCATCTAGATCTGCTGGATCCATAAAAAACATTTTGTCTTCTGGGGGAGAGGGTTCTTCTGTATCATCCAAGCTCCTACCTCCATCACTGTTCATTTCACTGCTGTCAACCTCCATTGGCATATCCATATCTTGACCTGGACTAGCCGGTTCTTATTCCATATAAAAACAAAAGGTTCCAAAATATTATTATTCATTAATATTATTCATGTTAGAAAAATCATTTACACCACAATTTTAGTCAGGAATGAATTAGAAATCTGTTGCAGCCCTCAGTACATATGTAACAAAATCAAATATACACAATCAAGCACAGCCAAGACAGGAGAAAAAGTAAAAACAATTGGGCTATGTTTTTGTTTTACTAAGGCCACTTCATGCTATGTAGGTACTTCCTGACACAGGGCAATTCTCCATCAGTGGAAAGTTGGCATCATCACAGTTCTTCCACCTCCTGTGCCAGCCAACTCCCTCTCCTCTGATGCAAGAACATCATGACTATGTCTTTCCAGGGAAGGGTGTGGACAGGATGGGAATCAGAGAACAGAACTCTCTTTACACCTGGTTCAATACTAATGCAAGTTAAACCCAGCTTTCTGCTGCTTCAAACAGAGCAGGGCAGCCAAGGATAGGCAGTCACAACTGCCACACACAGGGTTGATTTTTCTAGTATCTTTAGACAGGCACAGAGACAAAATAATGAAGAAGGAATTTTACACAAACATGCTCTCCAACATTTCTGCTTTAGAAAAGATTCTGTAAATTCTCCCCTACACAGAGGAAATTAGGAGTTATGTAATGCTAGCAATTAAAACAGAGGTGTCAAACTAGGAAGCCAGTTCCATCAGAGTGCAAAGGGTATAATACATCAATGGCAGCTACTGTGAGGCTCCAGAATCAACTTCTGCCATTGCGTTGCCCAACTTTTTTGTGCAGTGGATAAATCTGAGAACCTGAGAAACTGTTCTGCGCACCGCAACCACACTTACACACATTCAAACTTCCACCCTGCTATTCATTAGGGTTAACCTTCCCTCCCAAAAGAAAGATCCCCCCCCCCCGCCCCAACTAGTAGGCTTGAAAAAAGCCTTGCATTGGGAGTCAATTTTCAACCCTAATTTTAGTGAGTTTTTCAAGCCGGGCAGGCGAGTGTCACAGCTCAGCATACAAAGGTTAATCCAAACACCCACCCACTGTAATATGTTTGAAAATAGTCTTCTACCGACTACAGCAGAAGAATTCTTTCAAGTTTTATTGCAACAGGGGAGAAGCAGTGGGATGCTGAAGGCACCAGTGAAAGCATATGCTGTCCAAACATATTATCTTCTTCCCTCAGTTTCAGTATCTAATGGAGAGATCCCAATCCCCAAATCCCATGGCTAAGGTCCAGAACTGCACATAGGTAGGTCCCCCCACAGACCTCTACCAAGGGGGCAGGCACCACCACTGCAGAAGCCCCTATTATACCTGCAAAGGTACAATAGGTTTATATTACCAACACAGTTACCACTGACAACTAGGCCCCAAAGCAACTTATGCCCCCAAACTCAGGATTCTGAAGGGTCCAGCAGAGGCTTGGATCCATTGAATCCAAGACCCTTCATTCTCCAAAGATACCCTGGACTGGGCCTTAATATCATGAGACATTGGGGGGGGGGGGTCCAGATCAGGATGAGGGGTGGGAGAAGTTGGGTGAGTTAGCCCAGGTACCCTGAGGAGGGACCCGTTGAAAACCACATCAATCATTGAAACAAATTAGGCAGAGAAGGGAAAGAGAATAGAATGTGAAGGGAAACTGTGTAAAAGGAAAACACTGGGTAAGGTCTGCCCCCTCCTCACTTCTTGCCCTGGCCTGCACAGGCCAGCAAGACTTTGAGGGAATAGTATATTCCCCACTGGGCATCCTACACTTCACCAACACTGAATCCCACTTAGAACTGTGCAGAAACCCAACTGAAATTGATGGTTTGGTGTCCTTCTTTAGGACACACAAGTCACATCTAAAACATCTGCCTCACATGCATGTGAGATTGCTTACCCCATTCTGACCCCATGGGGTGATGTTGAGGAAAATCAGATAATTTGCCCATTCACACTTCTTATCCCTTCCATCTGCATATGTGATGAACCTAAAAGATTCCAAGTAGAACTGCCTTCCCTTGGTTGGTGGATACCTTACCTACCTGGCCAGCTAACCGCCACCACCCCCAACTGAATCTTCAGAGGGGTTTTTTTAAAGAAAGGGCAAGGTTTTTAAATGATCTCCATCTCTCCCTTGAATGTCTCCTATGAATTGCCTGGGATGACCCATGCTGTTTTGCATGTCAGCTGAAAATAATTTGTAAATTACTAAGATTGCCTTGGATAGCAAATAGAAGTTTCCTTATATTTAAAACAGCTTTCTATTTCTTTCAGTGTTTTAAATAAATCTGCTCTTGTAATTTGAACTTTAAATAAATCTGCTCTTGTAATTTGGGATCTGGTCTACTCACCTTGCCTAGCATTTCCCCACCCTCTATGCTTTTAAGGAGAGAAACTGAGAATTACATATTGGACTGCTGCCATAAGCAAGGCAGGAGTCTAGAAAAGCATTCCCCACTCTCAGAATACTATAAATATTTCAGGTCTAGATTTCTTTACTGCCAGACCTAGTAATACTTAAATGGGAAACAGTGGTGGTGGTGCTACCCAGCATAAATTACCCAGAGAGCCTTGCAGCCTCCCCAGCACAATATCCTATGGTTCCTGAGACACTCTCCTAGGGACCACAAGACTGAATACTTTCAATGGAAATTCACTATCAACTTTGCTGAAGAGACCAAAGTTGTTAATATATTTCACTTCAGCAGATAGAGAGCACTTTCAGTCAACTCAAGTATGTAAGAACATTTACATACTTCTATCTCACCTTTTAAATATATTGCACATCACACTGAAAATTAATACACAAATAATTCTTTACTATTTCAGAACATGTTTGCTCTTACCTCCATTGAACACAACTTCTCCAAGACAATCTTTGGGTACTTTAGAAGCACAACGTTTGTGACAGTTAAATCTGCAGTCTAAAGCAAGAAAAAATGGTTTCTTTCACTCATACATTTATGGAGAAACTCTTTCAATATCCCTTACATGACACCTACATTTTATTTATTTTGGGGATGTTTTTGTATCTAAGCACTCACCAAGTAGCCATGTGCAACAAGAAATTGCATGCAGGGGTATGAACCATCCCTCCTCTCTGCTTTCCACAGAAACCAAGTGGGCTGCCAGTGGAGAAAAACCAGTAGAAAAATGCCAGCAGAGGAAAGGCAGCACAGAAAAGCAATAGGGTGCTGGAAGAACACAGCTAGGCCCCAGCAGGTTCTTTTTGCTGGTTTATTTACCACTGCTATGTTCTTGAAAATGATGTCCCCAAACTGTTTCTTTTAAATTGTACATAAAATATTTTGTGTGTGTTAATTTGCAAATTTTATTACTGAACTCTCTACTTAAAATATCTCTACTGCTATGAAACTAAAAAACTAATCCCTACACAAACAACGTATTATTGAGTGCCACAAGTAACTAAGCACTTTACATACAAAATATAAGACAAGGGTTCATACCAAGTAGTAAATATACAGAGGCATATGTCTGCAGGGGGAAAGAAAAAAGATGATCCATGATCTGGAGACACAGGCTATTGATGGCATATAAACAACAAAACTATACTGCCATGCTGAATCACAGATTACATTTGAGACTTAGGAAAGTAAGTGGGTTTCTCAGCTAAGTATAGTAATACTATATTTTAGTAAGAGTATAAATTAAATGCAAACAGCTTTTTTAAAGTGGGGATGGCTTTATAAATGCTTGCTTTGCCAATAGCCTACAACAGGGATCTGCAACTGGAGGTTAATCTGCTGGACCACACCCCAGCCTCCCATCTGGTCCCTCACATCTCCTTCATTGAGGGTTTTTTAAGAGGTTGAATGGCCATCTGTCAGGGCTTCTTTAGCTGTGAACCAGCATTGCAGGGGGTTGGGTCCCTTCCAACTCTATGATTCTATGATGCTGTGCATATCAATTGCAAAGTTTGTGGCCCGGTGTCTAATACTAAGAGAGTGAAGGTGAGAAGGTAGGAGTTTCTGTGCACTTGGGATATTCTATGTTCGTGAAAAACCAAAATAGTTTTGCCTGGTTTTTTACTTCTCTTTTTTAAAAAAAGCCAGAAAGAGGATTTAGTGGAGTAGTTCAAAGCTTGCATCCCTTCTTGCTGAAATAATTTTAACTCAGGCTTTGGGTGTATGGCTAAGAATGTGAAAAAGCTGTACAAATAACAGTATTAACCTTGCAGCAGTGAATACTCTTACCTTTACACTGCATTCCTTGGCGAAAGAGACCCTTGAGCAATCGTTTGCAGTACTGGCATATGGTGGGTCGAGTGTAAGAATGAACAGCAAAGGTATGTGGAACCTTCACCCGGCAGAGCACCATCTTTTCCATCCATATTGGACGCCCACTCCAGGAAGGAATCCTCTTACTGGGTTCTAGAAGGGGACGCTGAAAAGAAAAGCAGACATGCAGGGCTTGAACTTGTGGTGCAGACCTAATTCTCCTGATATTTTCCCTAGGCTCCTATCATTCCTAGCTCCCCAATCCTTTCCTGGCCTCCTTTACCAACAAGACTATAGCAAATTTAAAGGCAACTGGTTGGCCACTGTGAGAACAGGATGCTGGACTAGATGGGTCTTTGGTCTGATCCAGTAGGACTCTTCTTATGTTTCTACTTAAGCCTGGAAAAAGTATCCATAATAAGGAATCTAAATAACACAGAAGCCATATATTGCTACACCAACCTAGGTTCGAGCTGGAACCAAATAGTTGGCATTTACCAGTGATATTAAACAGCCCTCCTTAATACTTCAGAAGACATCCGCCATCACTTTTAATAAGCTCCATGCCTTGTTTTTGCTATGGCCACCAGCTGGTGTTTAATTCCTTAAAGTGAGTGAGATGAGGGTTCAAGTCAGACTGAGGGCCTGATCTAACCTGATCAAGCCCTTACTGGATTGCAGACGGGGTGGATTTTTATTAATGTAATACAACTGTAACATCTACACTCATGAATGGAGCCATCCACCTTTCAAGCAATAGGGCACTGCTGAACTATATATTCATCCTATTACATTCAGAATAGCAATAATTCAGGTTCTTAAATTCTACTTTTACCTAATATATGTAATATTTCCATTGTTAACCTTTATCACCTAGTGTTAAGTGACTGATTTGGTTATAAACAAACACAACACACACAAAAGGAACACCATATTAAATTTGCTGTGCTTTGGAGGGGTAGAATAAGAAAGGGGAAGTTGTTAGTGATTATACCTTGCATACTCTAAGGCTATTTGAGCAGCTGAACCTCAGCACAAATTAAATCAGAACACAGATAAGGAGCTCCAAGAGCCCCACATATTTACGAAAGGAAGGTTTGGGGTTATGTGCCTTGACACATGACAGTAGCATATGCAACTTGAATGGAATCCCACCTTAAGAGAGAGAAAAATCATCTAAATACCTCTTCTGTGACTGCGACTGTGTATTCAGTTTGCACTGATCTTGGGACTGAAAGTGCAGATCCTGGTAAAGATACATTAGATAAACGCCTCTTTCTTACACCACTGCAGTTGTTTGGGATCTTGAAGGCGCATCGCTTGTGGTAGTTTAATCCACACCCTAATAAAATTAGCATTAGGGAAGGGGGATAAACAACTTATTATGAATGATACCATTCATTTAAATAGAATTGACAGTAATAAATTAGGATCATATTTTCAGAAAAGACAGATCAAGCCAAAACATGGTGAATTTGACTCTCAATATTATTTTAATAATCTCCTAGCACAACGGAGTGGTGGTGTAATTATCAGCAGATCTGTGTAATGCATGGAATTTTTTTGGCCTGAATACTTGCTTTTCTGACCCTGCTTCACCCTAGCTAAAGCCTGAAAACGGGGCCTGTTATGCAATACATGTTGCTGCTGATCTTCCTCAGCTCTCTTTCCCCTGGCAGACTATCTAAACAATGTACTCCTGGCTCAGCTGGAACCACAGGAGTTGAGTAAAAGCCAATAAGCATGAAGTGTTGTGTTACTAATACCTGGACAACAGCCTGTTGACAGGGGAACTGAGGAAGGTACTGCAGCCAACTGAACAAGGGCCACATGAAAAGGTATGCCCATTCAGAACTTTATTTGCATGTTATAAAAAGCTGTGACAAGAAAAGGAAACATTTCTCTAATCAACACGTCAGACCAAAACATTTGTACCAGCATGTTTGTCTGCAGCATTGGCATAATGCTACAGCTTCCAATGTTGCACTGACATTAGCTTTGCATACCCTAAACCTAATATGACAGCCCTAAAACCCTTAGGATTGGGTTGTTTATATCTCTGTAGCACTGTCAAACAGAAATTTTGCTTGCCACAGAAGAAATACGTTATCGGGAGGATGTGGTTGCTGACTTTGTAAGACTTTTAGAAAAACAAATTCAAATAATAACATGTCTTGCTCTTTAAGTTACACCTACTATGTTTTATTTTTAAATATGACTGAAGTACAATACACTAAATCACTGAAAGTGTGTATTGTCATGGACAACAGATACGTGGACATAGATACATGTCATACTTAAGATGCACTTATTGACAAACTTACCTTCACATTTCAACCCTTGTCGTACCAAGCCCCAAAGCATCTCTCCGCAATAGTCACAAAAAGTGGGAGCCTTGTAAGAATGCACATATAGCATATGAGGACGAATCTGGAAATCTTCAACTGTAGCCAATGCTTTTAAAAAATACATTATAAAACGGGAGTGAGTCCCACTTGATTACAGCAGTATTTATAAGTATGACTGATGGTAATGATTTTTTAAAATAATGGTAGCCTCAGCAAACTGCCTTTGGTAGAAACTGTTGACTATGCTCAACTCCTACAAAGCATGCATTGTAAGACATACAACTATATACTTTTTTAAAAAAAACAAACAACAACCTGTTTTTAATAAAGGTTGCATGAAGAACTTTCTACACTATTTAGAACACAGTGATTGCTATTGTAGATCAAGTAACTGACAATTTACTAATTCCAAAAAATTCAGAAGATAATTAAGATTATCCAATTCTTACACACAAATTCAACCATTTTCATCTATAGAAGCTGGTTCAGTAAGGTGTCATTTCATCTACTTTATTCCAAGTAACCTTTAATATTTATAAAGCAGTCCATAAATTTCAACCATTTTAAAGCAATGGTAATATCATGGCTTTATGTAACAACAAGGGAACCACATTGAAAACCTATTTACCAGAGAGAACAACCTCAACGAGGTCACCTTCGCGTATTTCTTCAGCTGATGTAATCCGCTGTAAAATATTTTCTGAGTTCAGGTCATGGCGGAACAGAAGAATTTTGTCATACATGCCAAAAAAACCACACTCTGGGAACTGCAACAACAAAAAAGCAGACTCCAAATTACAGCATGTCATAATTTGCTCATCTCAAACTGATACAAATCTCCAACTATTGCAACTACAGAAAACCTGAATGCATGCATTCTTTAGAACACAGCAAACCTATTAATACCTTAATAACTTCTGAAAAATAGATGTGTTGATGAAGATAAGCTGAAAGTTAAAAGGTTTGCAACAGAGGCTACCTAGTGTTGAATGATATAAAGTTTTTGTGCTATTATATTGATAGAGTAGTTGGTGATGAACTACAACATACAAAAACAGCTATCCATAAAAAAAAATATACTTGCCTTGCTAATACTGTAAGATTTTAAAGCAAGGAGGTGAAATGTGTTTTTTCAATCTCAAACATACTCAAATCTAATTACAGGTTAGATGGACCACACGACCATGTGCAATATACATAATGAAACCATAGAATAAACATGCATAATCTCTCCTCTTCAGATAGAAGACGTAGCAAGTGAAACTTGGCACATGCTACTATTGGTATGTGAACCAGGCAGAAGAAATACTGACTAGAGGATTCAGATAGATTTCTCTCCCTCCCCATTTCTTATTTATATAGGGAAACAGCCAGAAGCCAGCTAAGCGTGTATGATTAAATGTTCCAATGTTCAGATCCATTCTATAAGGTGCACGAACTCCAGAGAAGGTCAGAACCTTTCTACGTTACAAAATGTACACTTTCCTGACAACTTTCTGAACAAACTGTAAAATTAGTTTTATTTATTTAAGGAACTTTCTTCCCACTCTTCTGCCAAAGATGACTCCCAGAGTGGCTTACAAATGGCACTGATAACAATCCCTGCCCTCAAATTTACAATCTAAGATACGTAATAAAAAAGGAAAGTGATTGGAATGGGGGGGGGGGGAGGAGGAAACTTCTTACTTACAGAGGAACAACCAGCTAGGAAAAACTTGAGGAGAAGAGCCCCAAAAGAGCCTTTCAGCCTGATGGAATAGCTGCTGTTTCTGATAAAGAAAACTATAGGCAAGATGTTTTCGCATCATTTCTTCAAAGTGTCAACCAGATTTGATGAATGAATATTGTGTTTCACATTGCAACCTATTCTAGAGTAGGGTGGTCCCTTGAGACTTTTTGGTGGTCCTCAGCAACATTTGGCACACACACCAGCCCTCACGCTGCCTTCCCAAAGCCAGATAAGCAAGATGCTGAGGTGTGGGAAGCATGGATGAGGGCTCAGACAGGGTCTTAAGAGTGCTCCCACCTCCGTGACAAAGCCTAATTGGTGCTTTCCCAGCTTTGGAGAGGAGGAAGAAGGGGTCTAGGACCCTGCCAGTGTCTTCTGCCTCCTTCCCAAAGCCCCGAACCTCGCTTAGCCAGCTTTAGGAAGGTAGCGCAAGAGCGGGGGGGGGGGGTCAACTTTTGGCCTTGCTTCCCCTGTGTGCAACAAGGCAGTGTGCAGCCCATGGGTTCCATGTTGTACTACCTTTGCAGCCCACTTGCTATGAAAAGCTCAACCACCCTGTTCTAGAGGTTCCTCCCTTCAGCATGAGGGATGGGATTGTTTCGATTTGATGGGGAGTGAGATAGAACTACATTTCTCACCTCACCAGAATGTCCCCGTTATCACCACATCCTTGGTTACTACCCAATTCTCTTGGCATCACACTCTATTTACACTAACAAGAGCATTTAGGTTTTATGGTTACAAAATTGTTTCCAACCAATACTTTTATCAATAAATCAGTGTATCATCAAAAGTCAGCAACAAATGGAAAACATGGATTTCAATCCTCATGAAAGCTTATTGTTCAAGAGAAGGAGAACATGCCAATATCAGTGAGAGACTTTTGAATAGTCATGATGTAAGGCATTTTAGTTGCAGAAAAAGCCAAGCTTCATGGTGGTTCCTAAGCAGAGAACTCCTGAAGTTAGTGGGAGATGAAGAGAATTCCAGTTATTTATCCCCAGCCCCACCAGAGGAAGTTTCCTCCTAACTCCAGCCCCACAGTAAGGTAGACCAGGAGAAATATGCCTTTTCTCCTCCCTAAACTACTTTTGGAGATGGGCTGTGTAAATAAATGATTTACACTATAAATGATTGGATGTGTGCTGCCCAAAGGCCTTGTTGCTTTTGACAAAGAGAAACACTGCAAGGTGGAACATTTTGTGGCAAATTTTTTCACTAGCTTAAGCTGGTGAGCCTTCTATTGTCCTTGAGGAGGTTATGAAAACCCAGCATTAATGAGCAATGCTCTATTTACTGATTAGAATCTCCCTGCCTGAATTACACCTACTTTTCTAAACCAAATGACTAATCACAAATCTCCTGCTCATGGAAAGTGTTTCTGCTTCATTTTTGCAATCCACCTTTTCCCTCAGCCCAGCCAGGATTCTTAAGAGAAGCTTTACAGGGGTGGGAAAGTCACATTCCATCAACACCCTTCAGCTGGCATTCCTCTGAATCCAAGCCATTGGGTTCAGGTAAACACAACTCAAATTAAAATTACACAGAAATATTATTTCTACAAAGCAGCCATAACTTCACTTCCCATTTTGGAACAAACTATCTAATCTGTACAATTAAAATGTTGCAACTATTAAGTTTTATTTGTATTAATATTTTTTCTGCTTCAGATGATCAAGAACTGGAAAATTGGCAGAAGATATTGGACAGGATTGAGGAAGGCTCTTACTAAACAGGCCCCAATGCACAAGGATGGACTTACAGTCCCAAGTTTGTTAGTATACTATGAAGCCACACAGTTATTATGTTGGCTATGTTCAGAGACATCAGAAAATACTGAAAAACACATGGTACCAATTAAAACAACTCTGCATTGCTATCCTATTAGAAGTGCTCCCTTGGATCTCTAAGAATTAAACAAATTACCAAGAAGAGTTGAGATTAATTGTACAACAATTTATGAAAACATGGGGTACATATAAAAAAATTAACACCCAAGGATGCATCCATTAGCACCTGTAGTAAGATGTGAAAAGTTTTGTCTGAGAGGTCAATTTTATGCTTTGCACAATTGAGAAGTGAATAAAGTGTCAGCATTTGGTGAACTGGTAGTAGATAGGGAGACAATCTGGACAGAAGCTTGCTCAAACCCAGAGAGATAGCTTCATTTCCCTCCTCCCCACCTACCCCTCCCAAACCCCATAATTTTGCTGTTTTCAAATGAATAGTTAAGACCTTCCTATACACTTAGGAAGTAACAGCTCGATAAGTTTGACATATGTGGTGAATGTAAGGATCTCTACATTCTACATCCTAACTAGCAGTATGAAGGGAAAAGGTAGGTAAAAGTTAAAGGAGCTGCAGAAAAGAGATCTGGGAATTACAATATCAGAACCAAAATGAAACAATTCTTCGTTCTCTTAGGCTACCAGCTTGAAGTCTCTCAGTCCAGGATGCAATATAGAAGAAGAGTAGAAGAAGAGTTTGGATTTGATATCCCGCTTTATCACTACCCTAAGGAGTCTCAAAGCGGCTAACATTCTCCTGTCCCTTCCTCCCCACAACAAACACTCTGTGAGGTGAGTGAGGCTGAGAGACTTCAGAGAAGTGTGACTAACCCAAGGTCACCCAGCAGCTGCATGTGGAGGAGCAGGGAAGCAAACCTGCTTCACCAGATTACAAGTCCAGCGCTCTTAACCACTGCAATATAAATGATTGTTATGCTGATGCTCAACACCAGGCAGGCATAATGGGATGTTCTCAGTTCCATCATCATCATCAATTTATTACTTACCTTCTAAACAACCATTTCAAGCTGATTTACAAATAACAATGAAAAAGTTAAAAACACAAAAACTTCAAAACAAGACTAAAACTTGATCAAAGTAGACACTCATGGTAAAGGACCATTTAACAAGCTGGAGTAGCCATTCAGAACAAAAATGTCTTCAGTTGTTTCCAGAAAGTGCAAGTAGTGGGTGCCCTTTGTATTTCAGCAAGAATACTATTCCACAGAATAGGAGCATCCAAAATAAAAAATCCTGCTCTGAGTTGCTGCTTCTGTTTTACAAGCTAGACATGCATAGTTCCACCCATATAGAGCTTCTTCATATGTGGGAGGAATGTCAGGTGACCCAAAATTATTGGAAGCAAATATAATTTCACATAGGATATTAAAACCTTCCAAGGATGTCATTCAATATAATAGAAGACACAATACCTAATATTTCTATTTACTGCTGGTGAAAATGTTTGGACCCAATTTCCTTCCATTTAAGTACAGGTAGCAAAGTGTACTAATTTGGCAGAAATTGGTAAATTAACAGATGGAATTTAGAGAAGAACTGGGTCCCAGCTAACAATTAATCCGGCTTGACAAATGACTCTGGTTTATTTCTTACTGCAGGTTTCATTGTGGATATAAGGCTTGAATGATTTTTTAAAAAACATGCATTTTTTGTATAACAGTTCATTTCCTTCTTTTAAAAAAATGGCACCCAAGCATGACACAGCTGCAACCATGTTTTCATCCAACAGGCTGGTCAACTCAAATTCCAGCTTCTTGGCAGAGTTCATAAAACCAGGATCTTCTCTCATGTATACTTCTCTTCCCCCTGCCCTAACTAGTTCCTCTTCTCAGAATGGTTGCATGTATATACAACTCAATAACCGGTACTTTCCCATGAATCATGTTGCACCATCCATTAATGTTCACATAGCTGCCCAATCTGTGTTGAACAGAAAGAGTTCATATTTCTATGTCACCTTTCTTTGCCCACAGCAAAGGATACAAACCTTTGCCCAGGACTTTACTTTTTAACTCACAGGGCAACTGAGGATAACCAGAATATTTCCTGGGTTTGGCTAACTGAACTCTGATTTCTCCATCTTTTACTCATCTATTTGCAAATTATGGAGAAGTATTCCTGAAATTTTACCACTTGACTTCTGGTTCTTGGTTGCTGTGTATTTCGGGGTTTGAATGAGATCACTATTTATTTATTTAGGTAAGGAAAAGAAGAGTTACCTCATCTGCACTTTTTTTGGCCTTAACAAGTATGCATATTTTGGCTAAGAATATGCTTTACTCTCACACCAGCTCACCACAGCTGCCTATAAGCAGAACTAGGAAAAAGGAGTTAGACAAACAACACAAATTGCTAATAGTTAAATAGGACATTCACCAGGCAATGTGAAATGCAACTGCTGTAAGTAATCAACAACTAGTTCATCATGGTAGCTTCCAACTTTGAGGTCTTCTTCCCCTAGTACATATTTTATGCAGATCACCAGGACAAAATTTAATGTCTTAGAAAAGTCTGTTTTCTCTTGTGTTCAATATTAAAATATTTGACTTTTGCAAGACTGGAAGTTTGCATACATGCAAATGGAAAACGAAGGAAAACCACTATTAACACTTACCAGATCCCCCAGTTACATGTCAGTTATTTTTTGCATATGTACAAACACTAAATATGGCTTCAAGAAACTTCACCGCACTGATGAAGACATGGTCCTCTTGCAGAGCTAAACTCATTGTGGCAGAAACTCTCTGGTCACAATGCACAAAATACTTTGAACTAGGGGAAGTGGGAAAGAAAAAGGGGGAAATGGTAAAAGAGTAACCTAAAAAGTGTGGGAAGGAGAAAGGCAGAAAGTTAAGGACAAGATGTAAAACTCTATGGGCTGGGAAGGTGTACAGAATGCTGTGCGGAAGGCAGTTCCTAGTGTAATATTTGTAGTCACTTACATTTGTTGCTTTTTGTCCTCATCAGCTCATAAAATAATTGATGCAAAGATATCTGTAGCGAATTCTACAACACTAAACAAATGTGTATGACAACTTTTGTGCAAATTCAACATCGATTTGCTTTCTTCAGCATGCAATGTCATGTTCTCTGGTATCAACCCCGCACTAACTCAGAGGCATCACCTAGGAAGCCATCATCCCTCACTACAGAACTATCAAGACCAGACTCTTCAGACTCAGAAGATGACCTGCCCTGCACAATACAATCCTCACGACTCCCATGCTGTAGGAGCCAGCAGCTGTAAAATCAGACAATATTCTTTTAAAATATAGGCAGCTCTTCAAAGGAGTCAGGATTAATAGCCAATCCAGACCAGCCAGTGTTCACAAGGGCTCCACATGCTGCCAAGATAGCAGCCCCCCTTGGGTGAGTTTCAACCAGTACCTGCCACAGTGACCTGTTCAGGGTCCTGACACACCATACCTTCCCTCCTCTTGCCAATTGCGATCTGGCATAGCCTACCATCGACTTGACCAGGGATAGGCAACCTAAAGCCCGGGGGCCAGATGCAGCCCAATCAGCTTCTCAATCCGGCCCGTGGAAGGTCTGGGAATCAGTGTGTTTTTACATGAGTAGAATGTGTCCTTTAATTTAAAATGCATCTCTGGGTTATTTGTGGGGCATAGGAATTCGTTCATTTCCCCCAAAAAAATACAGTCCAGCCCACCACATGGTCTGAGGGAAGGTGGACCACCCCTTGGCTGAAAAAGGTTGCTGACCCCTGGACTTGACCATCAGGCTTGCTACTGTTTTTCTGGACATTACTGTGTCATTTTCTATACGTGCTACTTCTTCCATCAGGCCTTCCCTGGAAGTCTTAGGCCAAGCTAGGACACAGCAGTCAACTTAAGGACATAAGACAAGAGTTCTAATAGATCAAATCAAAAGGCCCATCTTGCCCAGCATTCTGTTCTCACGTTGACAAAGCAAGTATGAGAAGCTTATAAGCAGGACATGAGCACAATCGAGTCTCACTACTTGTGATTTTCAGCAACTGCCATTCAGAGACATACTGCCCCCAACATTAAATTTGTCTAAACTCTTTTAATGCCATCCATGTTAATGGTCATCACCACATATTAATAAATATTATTATAATTTTTTATTTATACCCTGCCCTTCCCGGTTTAAAAACCGGGCTCAGGGCAGCAATATACAACATTGACTAAAATGTGACTTAAAAACAGCAAATTCCACAGATTAATCATGCACTGTGTAAAGAAGTACTTACTTTTGTCTGTCTTTAATCTTCCAATATTTAGATGGATCCGGTTCCCTATCAACTTTCTCTGAATAATATTATACAATTTTATCATGTCCCCACCTTGTAACCTTTCCACATAGGGAGACTGTTCTGGCCCCATAATTATTTTGGCTGGCCTTTTCTGAACCATTTCCAGCTCTACAATATCCTTTTTTGAGGTGTGGTAGCCAGAACTGTTAACAGTATACCAAGGGCAGTCACACAATAGATTTTAACGATGGCATTATGATATTGGAAGTTTTATTTTTTTTAACCATTTTCTTAATGTAATATTTGCTAAGTAGTTCAGCCAGTAATCCCACCCCCATCACTGAAAGGCACCAAAGTAGGATCTATCACAACACTGAAAGATTTAGTATCTCAAAAGTGAGATACTCAGTTCAAAACTTAACCCAATACAGTTAGATGTACACATACTATATTTAAAAACTTAGTTCTCTCAGAAGTTCAGAAGTTAACATAGAGGTCAGAATTCACAGTCTGATTAAACTGAAATTCTACTATTTTACACACACACACTATCAGCAATCTAAGCACCATCACTTCAGTGAGCAACCACTGAGTGCAGGAAATCAAAATACATATTGTATCATGTCCTCTTTGCCACCAAATATTGTTCAAACAAAGATCACATCAGAACACACTGTGAGGGGCAGTGTTTGCTGCTGAAACTATAGATACCACACTTATTCCACAGGAAATATATAATAGCCCAATGGCCAGGGTGGGTAAAATTGCCTCATACAACTATCTCTGCTTAAAAGCAGGAAAATGAGCAAATCACAAGGTGAGGTTTTGCTTCAAAGTTGCACAATACACTAATGACCAACTCTGGGTCATCAGAAACTGAACAGCAAAACACTAATTTTCTTTTGGTGCAAAAATATGATACTATTTTCATAAGCTCCAAACTCCTAAAAGTATATGTACCAATGTTCTTCCACACCCCTCCTTAACAGGAAAACAAAAGTACAGTCCAAAATAAGCTGCATGTTAACTAAAACAAGCCAATCTCTCTCTGTTCACAAGCCCATCCCAGTTAAATAATTTCATAATCAGTTTTTTTTAATGCTGGTGCATTAGGTACAATGAATTTCACTTCAATACATACAGATGAAAACCCTGAAAGCTGAATCGTTTGTACAAAATAAGAAAGCCCCTCTGGAATAAGCCAAATCAAAGAGTATTAATTTCATACACCATTCATAACGGGGGCAAAGGGTTAGATTCATTCTCCTCCGTACCATGTTCCCAATCTGGATCAGCTTCACCTGTTTTTTAGTAAAGGAAAGCCAAGCATCCAAGAGCCAGCCATATGTTTAATGCAATGCCTAATTTGGTCCTAAGCCAGATCCATGCCAAAGCAGCAGTGTTGATTGCATGAAGTGCCTCCTGGAGAAAGCCTGACCACTTTCCCTTGCAGAGTAAATAAACCTGCTAGTCCGCCTAAGTGGAAGAGTTTCAGAAATAAGTGGCCTCCTGCCAAAAACCTCGGCTTAGGAAAGAGGGGAGCACTTGTCCATAGCTGATGCTCATTGAGCAGCTCTTTTCACATCCTAGGGCAACAGTACATGAGCAGTTCCCAACGTTGGACTGCACTGAATGCACGAAGATTAACAAGTTACAGTAAACCTAAGAAAGGAACATAATTCCTATAACATATAAGAAGCTGAAAGATCTCTAGAGCATCATAAAGTATTACCTGCCTAAGGGTTATATCTAGGGATGGACAGAGTCATTAATCTCCAGTCCATGTCAATTTTGTAGGTATTTATTCCCAAATCCTTTCTGCCCTATTTCTGTATAATCTACCAAAAAATGGACAAAAATTGTCTTTAAAATCATAGTTTGGAAGGTATTCTATCCCAGTGTAACATTTTATCCCAAAATATGAATTTTGGTTAGTTTTCTAAGCAGAGAACTGCATTGCAAAATTTGGAGAATAACTGCATTCCAATTTGCACATTAGCCCAAGAGGTCAGTTCACTTTGAAATGCAGATCAAACAATCCTTAGTTATAGCTGTTATTTTTCATGTTACATGTCTCCCAAGCATACCAGCAATAGCCTGTGCAGTATTCATTTCATGCAGTATGCAATTTTCCACAATTTTATACAGACACTGTATAAAGGGGATTAGCCTTACTCTCCGTGAACATGCCTATCAGTGGCTACTAGTCATGACTCCAGGATAGAAGCAGCACGCATCTGAATAACAGCTGCTGGACAACAAAGAAATAGCCTTTGCTCGCTGAGGTGAGAAGCCTGCATGCGCTGAGAGTGCAGAATGGGTTCACGCAACTGAAAGTTGATTCATATTTTTCCTATATTTCCCCCCTATGTTTCAAAAACTAGAACACCTTTTCCCAATATCTAGTTTTCTACATGCAGTCCATTTTTTTGCAGGGAGCAGAATTCAATTATGTGATACCTATAATGTCAAGCAGTGCAGTTCAGGAATGGTTTTACCACCTCTGTGACAACTAGGTCAAGTTCACTTTGTGATCTCAGCTCTTCAGCTGAAACTGCACTGTCTGCCTTCACAATAGATTCTGTTTGTATTTCCTCCTATCCAGAACCGTCTCTCCCGCCTCCAGTCTCTGGAATGCATCAGCCAGAGCTCTACTCTTTGTTCACCAGCTGTAATTCTCGCTGTAATGGCCCACAGGTGTTTCCTCAGAGCAAGAAGCTGGAGAAGCAGCTTTTTAACTGGACTTTATTTTATTTTTTTCTATTATTTAAAAAAAATATTTATTTATACAACAAGAAAAAACAAGAAAACACACACACACACACACACACAAAACCACAAGTATCAAATTACACACAAATTACAAAAATAACCATAGACGCATAATTTTCTTAACAATAAAACATCTATTGGTCTTAACACTAAAGACCCAACTTCCCGTCTATTCCATATTTCAAGTTCAAATTACTTATTGCCAATACACATTTTTTTCATAATTAAACTTATTCTCAATAAATCTAATTTCTTCTCTCTACCTAGCAACTATTACTGAAGTTCCTCGAATGCTGCAACAGAATTTAAACTACTATATTTATTTTTCAGATATTCTTTGAAAACCTCCCATTTAGAAACAAATTCCTGTTTGGATTTATTCTTTATTTTTTCTGATAAACCATCTAATTCGGCATATTCTGTCAGCTTTTGGATCCAATCTTGTATAGAGGGGATTTCATTACTCTTCCATTTTGCTGGACTTTAAATAAGCAGCAGAGCAGGTAGCTATGCTCCTTTCTGCTGGGGGCTGGAGAAGATGCCCCTCTAGGTCTCTTCCAACTACAGTGCTATGGATTCTACAGGAATCTTGGGGAGAAAGCAGCTCCCCAAGTAAACTACAAATAAGGAGCGAATGTAGGCAAGCACAGGATCCCAAAAATGTCTAGTTTCAAAAATTCCCACACCTTCTCAGTTAGGGAGTCACATCAAAAAATGATAGTGTTATTAATTATTAAATGAGACAGGGCTGCTTTTTATTTTGAAGTAGGCATTTCAGCCAAAAAGTACAGTGGTACCTCAGGTTACAGACACTTCAGGTTACAGATGCTTCAGGTTACAGACTCCGCTAACCCAGAAATAGTACCTCGGGTTAAGAACTTTGCTTCAGGATGAGAACAGAAATCATGCGGTGGTGGTGCGGCAGCAGCGGGAGGTCCCATTAGCTAAAGTGGTGCTTCAGGTTAAGAACTGTTTCAGGTTAAGAATGGACCTCCGGAACAAATTAAGTTCTTAACCTGAGATACCACTGTATATGGAAGTTGAAGATGACTCCAGTGTCTGGGGAGGAGTCCAGGAGGAATTTATGCCATCAGATATGGCAGAAGAGCTTCCAGGTGAAGTCACAGATCCTGTTAAAGACACAAGCACACTAGCAATGCAATCTTACACTTGTCTGCTGAGAAGTAAGTCCCATTGAGTTCAATGGGGCAAACTTCCAGTTAAGTGTGAATTAAGACTGCAACCTAAAGTTCTGAGAATAAATGATAGCTACCCCAACCAATTACCTACAACTCCATTTCAGCCCGGTTTGTTGCAAGGTATTATGTTATCTTGAAAACATATACCAGTATTCTGGCTTAGCTGGTTTATAGACCATGAAGCACATTTCTTAAAAGTGTTGTTTTATAAATACAACAAGTACCTTATAATATCCTTTTTATATAGAAAGCCTGGCCAAAATTTATACTGGTGAAGCATTAATGAGTGTCACATAAAAACTGAAATTAGACTTGTCTGTGCTCTTGTGATCTATGAATTTAGTAAGCAATGCCTTCTACATTAGAACATTCTATATAAAAATCTATAAATAGTCCATTACCATTCTATACCTCATTTCTATACCTTCCTTATATCAGTTTATTTATTTGCTCTAACAATTTATTCTATCAGGAACCACTTGCCAAGTAAACTACAAATAAGGAGCCAATGTAGGCAAGCACAGGATCCCAAAAATCTCCTAACTTAAAATAAGGTGGAAGCAATTGTTTTATTGGATAAAATATATAAACAACAATTATTCTCATAACTTGCATTCATACATGCTACTGATTTTCTTTTTGCTTCCTGAAGGTATACTACCTCAGACTCTCAAATTCTGAAGTACATTAGAGTCCATGCCATTATTGAACCAACTATAAGACGCTTCCCAGACATCCCCATTTAGTTCTGTAGGTTTGTACAGTATATGCTATACACAGTTTGAGAGTGGATGCTGCCATGAAACCACACTCACCACAATTTGTTCAAAACTACAATCTTCAGGGGAAACAAATTCTGCATGTTTGATTGATCACAGCAGCTAAAACAATAAGAGGAATGTGCTTTTTGCATTAAAAAAATAAAATAGAAATCAGCAATTGTAGTATGAAAAGTATTGAATGACAAATCACTGCAGGTTAAATTAAATGCCTAGTTCAACTTTAAAAAGGAAATGATTCTTGCTTAAAATGCAAGCTCAAAACAAGCATGACACTTCTGCTAATTTATACTATGCTTTTAAAATTATTTCACAACTACATACATTCAGCTTTGTCTGCTTATGATTTTGGCAAAAAATATTTTAATTATAAGTATCTAGCAATTTAGATAGATATAAATACACACACAAATTGCTGAATGCTTGTTTAAGGGGAAAACTTAACATTCATGAGATGAGATGAAAAAGAGATAGGTCATGTCTGAAATGTATTCTTTGCAGATGGCACAGAAGACATTATGATCAAAAAGATAGACAACAATGGAAGGCAGCTTCAAAGACACAGCTAAATGGATAGGGAAGTTATACTCAGACATAAGCAGAAACAGCACACAGAAACAACTTTGATGCAGTGAGAAAGATTTTAAAAAGAGTGATGCCTCTGTAGGAGGAGAGAAAGCACTTTTAAAGTATCTGAAAACATTGCATTTAAAGGAAATCTGAGAGGATGAGGCAATCATAAAGACAGCTGTTGTCATATTGGTTCCAGAAAATACGAGATACCAAAAATGTATTTCTTCCGTTGCCCCATTTAAATTACTGAATGAAAATATGTTTCCCACTGATGCTTCTTGATATATTTCCTAAATAATGGTACAAATCTAACCACTAAATTGTGGTTCGTTTACAACTGGAGTATTATTTCATTTTTACAACCAGGCCCTGAATTTGGTTTATCTCATTGAATACATTTTGCATGCTTTCTTCTTTTACCTACAAAGGGAATGCCTCTTAAATATTCCCATATGAAGTCTGCCAGCAAGAGCCTATGACATTTTGCACTATTAACAGTGCAATCCTATCAATGGAACCTATTGCAGCTTAAGTATGAGGACATAAGAACCTTTTCAGTGGTCAATTTTGTCTTTTCTTCCTTCCACTGTTGCTCTTTTCTGCTTTACTCTGCCTTGGTCCAGCCCTACTCTCACAAAAGAAGCAAGCATTAAAGAAAGATGAAGAGACCATGATTAATAGAACAAAGCGAAGTCTGACAGCTTCTGGGCAGACTAGGAGTTTTGTTTTCAGCAGGTAAAAATGTAATGCCTGTGTCTGGTTGTTGTTGCTGACATATGTCTCAAGAGACAATGGAGTGTGCTTCTGGGGGTGAAGTCAAATCACTATGTTGGAAGCACCGAAGTGACCTTCTCAGGGCGCAAGCCTGGTTAGTTTATATGGAGGTCCTGGGCAGCCCAGACAACAAGACCCCACTCTCAACCTTGCTGGTATGGTTCAAATAAAAGCAGAGCAATACATTTGGCCAGAGGATGCCAGAAGGAAGCGAACAAATCATATGGACTCCACTCCGGATTTGTGCAGAGTTTACTCCTTAGCCTTTTTTTCTCCTGAAGACGTCCTGCAAGGCAGTGGAAGTTTAGGATCAAAATTTTACTTCTCCTGGATGGGCTACCTTCCAAGGTTGATGAGCCCCATCTGTATTTTGTAGGTAGAGTGTAAATATTTATATCTGAGAAATCAAACTGATTCACCATTTACATAGGAAAGCTTCCTTTAATTCAAAAGGCTAGTTCACATGTGATGCTAAAGCATACATGGACAAGTCTGGGCCTGTATGCTCATCCCTCACCCAGGAGCAGGACTTCTCTCAAATTTACTTTCCATTTCAAAGAATCTTGCCTTAGCAATACAAATGACCCAAGAATTCTAATTTAAAACAAAGGTTAGTTAAAACAAGCCAAGTTCATAAACCATGGTTTAAAGCTGACTTGTTTAACAATTTTTAAACCAGGATTACTAGCTCTTATGTAAGGCTAAGCCAAAATTCTTTAAAACAGAAAGAAAACTCAGCAGAAATTCTCTTCTTGGACATGTGGAAAAAGAAGAGGGATGAATACACAAGCCCAATATGATAGAGATGTTTGTGTGGCAGATGCTCACATTCAGGGGAAAACAGCATGGAATGGGTAAGGAAGCCATTCCTGTTAATAATGATCAAATACACTTCCCTACCAGAAGAAGTTAGAATGTGAAAAAGTATACAATTCTCCATCTTTTAGAACTAAACTTTTAGTTCACACAGAATGCATCTGTTCACCACATGATAGCACACATTGGAAGGGTAAAATGAAGTTCTGAACTGATCTTCCTTTATGGCCATCAATTTTAAAACCAAATAAAATGCATTTCTATATTTCACATATGCACACCAAGAGCAGGAGAGAGGGAGAGAGGGGCTGACTCAGAAGATTAGTCTGAGATTAAGGTGAGAGAAAAAGCAAAATTAGGAAGAGTCACATAGCACAGCAGCAGAAAAGAAGCTTACCGGTCTTAAAGACAGCATAATGAGAAATTGTTAATGGATATAGAAATAAGTTTATTAGAAGCAGGTTAACTTTTTGAGAAAGTCAATTAAGGATAAATAGCAGAAGCCAAAAAGCTGCTCTAACAATGCAGGGATGAAGCTGAATCATGAGGGAGAGGCTGGCTAGAAACCAGAAGAATGCAAAATCAGATGAGTGCTGGCAGTTCAAAGAAATTAGAGCACATATAAGATTCGGCAAAAGAGTAGATAATGGAGAAAACCACTTTAAGGGATGCCAGAAACAGAAATGAGAAGATGAGCCATTAAAGGAAACACTGTAGGAGCCATTAGTTAAGATAAGAGAAAAGCCAGAATGCAATGAAAAATGGAAGGCAAATCAGGGAAAGATGAGTAATATAAAACGCTACAGAAATTCTTAGGAAAAACAAATAATACTTGTAATCTAACTTCATGATGATAACAATTATGGATTGGGAGGGTGGGATGGAGAATGAATGGCCAGCTAGCAGATAAAGGCTGACATCCAACAGTTCCTAGGTTTGCACAGAACACTAAGCCAAACCATAGCTTAGTGTCAGTGTCAGTGTGTGGGCTTCCAGAAAGGAGATTGTGGCCACTTTGCTCCTTCTCTGAACCTACTGGCAGAAGTCTAGTTTAGCTTAGCATACTGTCTGAACCCCAGTTTGTCTCAGTCCAGACAAACCATGAGCTGGAACCATGGTTTGTTTCTGGTTTACAGCTTGTGGTTAAACTGAGGAGATGGAACATGAGTCCAGGGTCAGACAATCTCCTAAGGCAGTGGTTTCCAACCAGTGTGCCATGGCATCCTGGGTGCCTTAAATGATAGTCAGGGGTGCCATGGGCAACACTGGCCTCTGTCCCTTTTTCCTTCCCTCCGTCCTCTGATGCCCTCTTGCATCTCTGCCTCCCAAAGGCTTGCACAGCTGTTCGTTGCAGCAGCCCTGGCTACAAGCTCCCCAGGCGAATGGTGCCTCTGGGGCTGGCCAGGGGGTGCTTCCCAGGCCCTTGTGGGGCAGTGTGAGGAGGCACCTCTCTTTGGGGCAGCTCAGAGACCAAGGGTGGCAACTGCGGCTGCCCAGAGGACTCCCAAGGAGAGGGAAGAAGAGAGGAGGCTGAGGGAACACTCAAAGGAGGGTGTTCAAAAAGGGGTGAGAGGCTGCCAGCTCTGCAGCCAAGGGATGACATAGCTGGGCTCCTGAGCCCCACAGGGATGCCACAGAAAGAATGTAGTTAGTCAAGGGAGCCATGGACCCCAAAAGGTTGAAAACCTCTGCACCTAAGACAAAGCATGACATAGTTCACAACACCAGAACCAGAACAAGGGTTGAAAAATCCTTCAAAACAGATTTGATGGGCTGCAGGGGGAAGAGAGGAAGGAGAAGTCCAGTTGCACCAGCCTGCTCACATGACACTCAACACCCAAAATGTTCACACACACATTTTTTAAGCCTCCCATTCTGAAATACCAGATTGCTATCAGGAAAACCCCATTGTCTACCACAGTAACAAACAAGGGATTATTAATCACCCTGCACAATTAGGGTATAGTTAAAACTAGTGCAAACTGGAACCTTCCTAATTTACATCTATAGCTTTCACCTTTCACAGATCAAAGACACAGTTAGGGAGGGACCTTAGTCGTAAAGAACAAGTTTTGCATCCGAAAAGTCCCAAGTTCTGCCCTGGCATCTCCAGGTAGGATAAGGAAAGATTCTGCAGAGTTTCAAGATGAGAGTCACAGCCTGCAAGTGTATGTCGACCATAGTGAGAAATAGATAGCAAAATGGTCTCAGTATGCAACAGCTTCCAACGTTCCAGAGAAACATTCATTCAATTTTATTTTGGTTACTCTACTTCCAAGGTAGCCAGCATGCTGCACCCTAGAACCTGGACTCCAACCTCCCAACAGCCCTATCTAGTAAGGCTAATGGTCAATTATGGGAGCTGTAGTCCAACTACAGCTGTATGGCAACATGTTAGCTACTCCTGTGACTACTTTATTCTGAGTGCATTTGAATTCAACAAACATTTATGTATTACATTGTTTTCCTGTGCCACATTGATACTTCCTTTTCTCAAAGGTAGAGAAACCTGTAGGAAGCTCTTGTGAGTTACCACAGAGAACATTGGAATCAGGTTCAAAGTGTGGGCTGGCAGGTGAAAGTAATAGGAAAATAGAAGAATGGAAAGAAGAGCAAGAGTAGCCAGTGGAGGCAGACAATTGAACTGATATTGGATTGAAATATAGAAGCGAGGAACCTTTCCAAAAAAGTAAAACCAACTGTTGCTACTCAGGCAAATGTACAAAACAAGGATTAGGTTGGAATTTAAGCACTAACTCTTCTGTAGTACTGCCATCAGAATGCCCCGACTTTGTTCTTGCTAGAACAAAAACAGCTGCAATTTAAAGTGCTCTGTTGCACACAAACACCTCAACACACATTACAGAAATATAAATCATGAAAAATGATGGTGAAATAATATTACTTTACTTCTAAAGGGAACATGGCCTGCAAGTTTCATTCTATGGAGTTCAAGGTAATTGAGACACCATCAAGGCACATTCCTAATTATAAATCAGACACTTGAAGTCTTACATTTTTTTAAAAAAAAAAGTTTCTACAGGATACACAATTCATTTGCATGAAGACCACTCTCATGCAGAAGTGGCAGAACTATCCCTGGAATCAACCACAGAGTATGTGTCTAAAAGCAACCACTATACATGAGTAGCTGCTTAGGCATACAAATTCCTCTACAGACACTGATGCTCAAAATGATGACACCAGAACTAACGTGGCCATGTGTTGTTGGCAGTTGTGTAATCTTACTCCTCCTCATTCAGTGCCTTCCATGGAAGTAAAATGTGAAGAAGAACTGCATAGTCTAGTAGAGAGGTTAAATTTGGGTCACAGAGACTTGGGTTCAAACTGCACTCAGCTATGAAGATCCCTAGGTGATCTTGAGCCAATCACACTCTCTCAACCAAATCTACTTCACAGTGTTGTTGTGAGGATAAAGGTGTGGAAACTTCATGTATGCCTGAGATCTTGGGAGAAAGGGTGGGCTATAAATATAACGCACCCTGAATTACATACCTTTTTAAAAACACAAGTATTGAGATGCATCCCCAGGTCCTAAATTGCCAGAAAGTTGACAAAGCAATCAACACCAAGGGAAAAAACCTCTGCCAGCAATGGAATAGCAAAAACAGAGGAGCCTTTAACATTACAGAATTGCTATCAACTCCTTTTTGGTAAAGAAATGCTTTCAAGTTGGACAGTCTTTATATTATACTTGCCTATAATCTGATTTTAGATCTTTGCACGGGGACTTATAGATGTGCCTCAAAGACCTAGCCAAGGATCAGATGCACTTTTAAAATCTGCCGGTGCTCTTGGAGTAATACTGCCACCTGTGCACCAGCTGCACAAGTACTTATGAAAAATAAGCATCCCTCCTCCCCATTTCCTGATCAGTAGTTTGCTGCCTGGATAGGACATGTGCTCACTCTGCAGCTGATGCTAGCACAATCAGAGCTTTCCTTCACATAAAGCTGTACTAAAGCCAATTGGACAGGACAAGACCAGAATCTGAAGTCCTAGTCATTTTACAGTACAATTGGCTCCCTATATAATGTACTTTTGAGCTTCTGTTGATTCAAGCAGAAGTTGCCAAGAACAGGCAGGAAGACAAACTTAAAAGACTTAAGCAAGAAAGAAAAACATGAGACAAATGTGAAATCAGGAAAATAAGGAAGAGCAGATCAATAAAGTGTTAGAAGATAGTGTACATGTGTGCATACACACAAACTATTCTAAAGGCAGAAATATGGATTAGCCTGCAATACAATGAAATCAAATAAACTACAATAAAAACCAAGCATGCTGTCAAAGTTTGGGCATAAACTAAACAAAATGCTGATGCAAGCTTCTAAACTAATAAAAAAGAAACTATTGTCTAACTGAGAGAGAAAAGAATTGAATTTCTAAAAATCCAATGTCACTTTAAACTTTTAAAATCCAGGGCAGGGAGGAACAGGCACCTGCATATTCAATTTAATAAGTCTACACAACAGAAACAATTCAAAAAAGCACAGAATAACTAGAAAATTAAATCATCAATACTCTATATCTATTACTCTTGTTGCTTCATTCATTTTCTAAAAGCTGGGCCTGATAATACATTTTTGATCAAAAAAGAAAGTGTTGGCTGTACTCAATTGAGATCAATTACTAGCAATTCAACTCAGATTCTATTATCAAGTAGCCAAACCCAATGCAAAATCATATCCTAGTAAGCAACTTCAGGTCCTTTTCGCAGGACATGGAATTTTGGTTAATCAGCCACATATTGTGCAATAAGCAGGGCAGATTCACACTACATGGAAAGGAAATTCCAAGCCTTCTACAGCTAGTATGTAGGGGGATCAAAAGCATTCAAGAACAATGGAATGAATTTTCATTCCCCAGTTTTCCAGAATTCCAATGCCCAAATTATTCACGGTACTAGGAAACACACAAGCTGCAGTCTTCCTCATCTGTACCAAAAGCTAGCATAATGCAGATATCTGAGTGTCAAGTTCATACGTGAGAAGCGCCCATTCAAATACCCACTTGCTATGAAGCATTTCTCTATGTTTTTTGGCAAGCCCCCACAACACTGTTGAGTTGATATATTCTCCCCAATGATTTTATCCAGGGAAAAATTGGGAGTGGACCTTGAATTTCTGCACCCATTTCTTTCTCCCTTCACCATGGGAGAATGTCAGATTTTATGATTTAGAAAATTAACTTCTCTCCACAGTGAGACAAAGGGGGATAACCCAAAACCCATTCTTCTGCAGATAGAAGAGTGGGGGGAGAACCGAATAAGAAACATCTCAGAAATAGAAACAGGCCTTCTTGAGAGTCTGCTCCCAGCATAGATGTGAGACTAACTTACCACTCTGAGCTTCTTAGAAGAAGGAAAAGATACAATATCAAACGTTCTAAACTGTGAGGGTGCTGTCAAATGTAAAAATTTGCTGCTAACACTCAAATTACAAAAGAGGTACTCATACCTTAATGATGAAAAACCTGACATTCATTAGTTCCCTCTGACAAATTATAATGCTACAAACAGTTCAATAAATAAACAATTATACTCTGGGTTCAGAGCAACATTTAACTCCCATGCAGACATTTCTGATTGTTTAAGCCCTCTTCAGGATTTTGCCTGAATATGCTTAGACCTTTCCTAAAGACATTCCTTCTCAGCCCTGGAAGGTCTGAAGTGGAGGTGGCAGACACAGGGAGGAATGCATGCACATCCCCTCCCCACTTTAAGCCTGAAGATATCTATCCCAAGTCCCTGAGGCCAAAAAAATGGTGGGAATAATATAATCAAAATCAATAATGTTCTATGTTGTACTGTACCTTTTGATAAACTACGGAGCACACTAGGTCTTTGACAACAGAAAGGGAGAGATCTTGAGCGTCAATTGTAACAGTCTCGCGAGTGAGACCAATCTGCAGCAGGAAGGAGATGCCATGCACAGAGCCCCTGGAGTTGGTGAGACTTTGTGTGCTGAAGCTGCCATTGGACAGTTGGCCTGAGAGTCCAGATTGTGGACTTGAAGATAAAGAAGGGGTAGGTGGAGCAGCAACATGGGACGCAGATGGGGAAAACTTCTGTAAGGATGGAGGAGAAGATTCGTTTGATGACATCTGACTTGATTTAAATCTGTCAAGACCTAATAGTCAAGAAAATTCTTTTATTTCTTTATCCTGCAATGTTGCAAGTGTAATTTCACACTTCTCTTTCAAGGTTCAAGGAAACATCCTCATATCTCAGTCATCTTCATTTTTCTTTTCAGTCTGTGCATGATGATGTTTAAGATTATTTTGGCAAGAAGCTATTTTAATGAAGGTCCTCTTTGCACAGCTTCACGTCAGCTGATCAAAAATGCTTTGCCTTTAGCACCACATCCAGATGTTGGGAGAGGCTTACATCATTATGAAATTGTTCTCTTCAGAAACAGAAATAGATATTGTTTTTTCACACAGCCTCTTCATTTCACTACTTCTAGGACAACCTTAGACTTTGCTTCAGCGGGAGGAGAAAAACCTGCTAAACAGCACACTTCGAAGTATTGCACTCAAGGATTCAACTTACAAATTTATGTCAATATTCTTGTTAGTTTTAAAAAATGTGGATAATGTCCTGGATCAAAAGTACTGTCTTAATGAATTTATTCAACTTTCAGATGTTATTGTTTCATTTAATAGAGATGAAAAAATAAGGTTCCACTCAATGGTCTCTGAGTTGTCATTTTTGGAAGATGTTCATCTTACGAAATGAAGGAACAAAATTTCTACGAATACAAGTACAAGGAACAGAATTGTTGGGTTCACAGTGGTAGTCTGCAGCATTTTGAAGTGTTAAGTACTGCCTAGTAGAAGGGGAAAAAAGATACATTTCACACATGCTAGAAATGTTACATAACACCACAATCAATCTACTTAAAGCAGAAATGATACTGGGAGGCCAAATGCATATGCTACAACCTATTTCTGCTTTAATTTCCTTAAGTCATAGATACTTCACTTTATTCTTCTATCTTTTAGGGAGCTGCCATGTATATTATATCAGGAACAAGATGTTGCAGCTCCTCGACATAACTGCTACATCTAATCTAGCATGGCTCATAGCAGCAGCAGTAAAATAATATTCAACACACTGATTGCAAAGCTGTTCGATAAAAACAATGCTGCTGTGAAGGGACACTGAAAACAGTTATATTCAAAAAGTCTTAACATCAGGGAGTGGGAGGTCCACAATGAAGGTGTTTGGAATACGGATATATGGAGTAGTTAAATATATGTAGAAAAGTTCACTGAAATTATAAGTGTTTCTGAAACACAGTGCTAAATCCAGGACTGAAAAGGAGTACCTTGTGCTTTCAGTCTAGTGCATGTGCAGTAAAGAGAAAGTGCAAGGAATAGTGCAGGAAAAAGTGGAATGTGATCCCTCCCCTCTACATGCATTTCACCCATTTGCAGTTCAGATGTTAAGAGAATCAAGAAGGATTGAAAGTGCATGCCATGCTTTAGCTGCACTAGCATTGGAAGTCACACACAACATACCTACACTTCCTCTCCTTGTTCAGCTCCTTGTAGCTAACCATTGATAAAGTTCCCACAATGACTACTACTGAATGGTCCAAAGGACCACTGCTTTACCCTACCATAGCTCAATGTTCCTGCACACTTAAGAAAAGTACGGTGGGTCTCTTCTAAAACAATATGCAATTTCATGTTCATTTTAACTTTTAATTTTAAAAGTTAATTGGCAATGTTTTTGTTTCAACCTTTCTGAAGAAGTGCTAATATAATTTCTAACTAACGCATCAGAGGTATTTTCATTAGTAGCCATTTTGTCTAAGACACAAAGGAAAACCAGGCATATATTACTTTACAAGGTATTTGGCATAGAAGTATGCTAACGCTAGAAGAACAAGACTGCAGATATATCAAATCCTAAATGCTGATTCAATTGGTACTATATACAATGTTAGAACAAGCTTCTCTTTAGCGGACTAAGTGACAAAGCTACGTAGTGTTAGCAGAAAAGATTGTAAATTCTTAAATGTTTCACAAACTGATTATGAATTATTACATTTCAAGGCCTCTAAAAAATGGCACATCCCTTTACAAAATATAACTACAAAAGTAGCTGCCAGAGCATATTTGTGCAACTGCCAGTGAAAACTCCAGCAAATCCAGAGGTGAAAATCTGAAATATCAGTGTTTTGTAAGTAACAAACTACTACAGTACTTGGTGTCACACTGTTCTAGAAAATATGACAAACTCTACACAGTGAGTCTGGCCAACAGGGGAAAGACATGATTTTAGCAGTGGTAATCTGAACTGAATAAAATGTAAGGAGCCAGCTGGAGGGGTAGAGGCTGCAGTAACTGAGGTGAGAATGGAGGAAGATATAGAGAGCTTTTTAGTGGTAAATGCAAAGAAGTGCCTGGTGAATCTTATTGCAAATTCATTTACGAGAGCACTGTTAGGATTATTGAACTCAGTGTCATTTCTCATTGGCATGGCAATATTAAGTTAATAAATGGATGAACAAAAGAAAGGAGGAATGCACTGTGTCATTTAAATTAACAATTTCAGAATGCTTCTTCAATTACTACAATTTGCTCCAGTTTAAGTACCCTGGTTATTATTGCAGCAGTTTTAACTTTGGGAAAAGAACTCCAAGTGTAAGGACCAAATAAAAAATAGTTGAGCAAGAAAGGTAAGTGGTCAAATAAAGAGAAATTGCTAGAAATGGGGTCAAGAAAGAGTTTGCCTACATCATTCCAAGATTTACTCTTACACCTAAAGGGACTTTCAGTGCAGCTCTAAACCTTGTACAAGCTAATTTGGACTATGAGATGAAGAACCACAATGATCAGACTATACATTCAATTTAGAAATGGCTCTCTTCCACTTTCTAAATTGCAATAGCAACCAAAACTGACTCCTTCACGACTAAAGACATGATTAACTTAGGGAACATCATTTTGTAACCATTCCTAATTTCTTCAGAAAAAAATCAGCTAAATTTCAAAGAATCAGTTGCAAAGTCAGAAGCTAGCAAATCCTTATGTAATCACTCTAGTTCAGATCTTGATCTATTTGCCCTGCTATTTGCCTTTGCCTAAACTACTTTCAAAAGCCACAAGTAGGCTTCCATTTTTTCTTTCTTCACACTCATCTGCTGGCAAACATGACATGCCCAGCATTCTTTCAAACCTTGGTGCAGCAGAAGTCGTCTTCATAGTTGCAGCTCTGTAGCTGGGAGGAAAGATGGCTGTTGTTTGATTGCTATGCCTCAGTCACAAGGCAGACAAAGTGGCATGGGAGGCAGAGAGTGTCCTTAGCCACTATGAGGCCAAGGCACCTAGAGCAATAAAGAGTGGCAAGGGGCCACACAAGACCAAACCACCAATGGCAGAGGAAGGGTGCCGACAACTACTTTTTGCCCTGATTATTCTGGAAGCTTTTCCTAATGTTCCTAAAGCTGAAACACATAGCAATCAAAATGCAGCACTATGCCAGCTGCAGGGAAATAAGTTTTACAGTAAAGAGGTGCCAGTTAACAATGGGGCTGTGCAGACCAAAATTATGCAAATTTATTTGAAAGAAAGTTGGAATTCAACAATTCTCACTTTCTAGAAAGCGTGCACTGTATGCTTTAGTTTTTGGGAAGGTACTTGGCACACTGACAGGCTACTGTACTCTATACTGCTGAACACATTGTGGACCTAACTGCAACAGATGCAACCTATCCAAAAGGGAACCCCCTTTGTTAATAAAATCCGGTGTGTAAATGTCGGGCTTAAAGTTAAAAGATCAGAAAGAAAGGTTTCAGCAACTGCAGACACCAGCTGAAAAACACAGCATTCCAGTGCACTGCGGTCCTTTTTGCAGTTTAGACACCCTGATAGCCTCTGGTAAAGCCAAACTATCAGCAATCGCCATAGGGAACAACATAATCCCTATGTGGTTTGTGGGTGTCAGGCACAATTTGAACTGACTCACTTCTTTCTCTATTTACACCTCCATTGCTCCCCAAAGCTACATTTCCTGCTTCCTTATTATGAGATTACCATCAATTCCCAAAAGCCCTTCACTAAGTGAAAAACTCTTAATCACACTCTTCACACTAAATATTATGCTTCGCAAGCCAGTTACATGTCCCTGTGCTTGAGGACATTTCCCCCCATTGAAATTAGCAGTTTACAACTTTTTTTTTTAAGCACTGAAGTGTTACATGGGTCACATTAAAGCCACATGGGCATCTTTACTTAATTTACTCGCAATCCAACAGGTTGCCAGGCTGAGAACTTGCTGCGGGGAGTGGGGAGATTGGTCATTCCCCCCCGCCAGATCCCTCTCACCAGCGTTTTGAACCCTCCTTTGCAGCACTTCAGGCGAAAGCTGGTGGCCAGATTAAAGCTCCAAAAGTCGAGGGGGCGTCAGCTGCAGAGGAGGCGAGGATGAGGACGGGAGCGCGTAGCTCTCTTCCATCCCGGGGCACCGACTGCTCTGGGCGAGAACGAATTTGCTTCAGAAAGGAGGCGAATCCAGCCCCCCCCCCGGAAAATGGGGCAGCCTCGTCGGGAAGCATCCCTCACAGCTGGGGGGGCAGGGATGATGTGGCCTTCAGGGAGTCACCGGCCCCTCCACATCTGGGCACACCCGGCCTCCTCTTGACCCCCCCCCACCTCCGCTGACCACAGCTGGATGGTCACCGCGGGAGGAGGGAGTCGCTTGGGACTCAGCCCGAGGCTGGCGCCCCCGCTGCCCTCGCTTCGCCTCCCCGCACCCCACCCACCCGGGAAGGGCGGTGTTGCCGCCCCCGACGCGACCGGAGGAACTTTCCACGTTGCCCCCTCTGCCCATTCCGCCTCCTCCCGCCCTCGGACTCCCTCTCTTTCCCCTCATCCCTCCAACTCCCGACCACTCACTCGCGTCTCGGCGAAACTCCGTCTCCTCCCGGGACTGGGCGGTTTCACACGCATCTCATTACCGCCGCTCCCACTTCGAGCGACACACCATCTACTGTACACACATACACACACACTGAGAAGCCTCAGCCGCCCGAGATGGGACAGGAGGAGTGGGGTGGAGGTGGGAGGGGGTGACCGAGAGGCATGCTGGGAAGGGGAGTTTTTCCTCCCCCTCCTCCCTCCTGAGGTGAACGGCGCAGGGAACTACAACGCCCGCGGGGCCACTGCGAGAGCGAGGCGAAGAGGCTGAGACGGCGCAGGCGCCGGGCTGCCGGACAGAGTTTCCGTTACTTCTAGTGCCTGTGGCGGTTGGTGTTCTGAACGGCTATAGCGCGAGGGAGCGTGAGGGGAGCGGGGAGTGGAGGGAGTCGCTGGAAGAGGCGGAGGAGAAAAGTAATGAGCGGCAGAGGGAAACGGGCGGGATAAGGGGGCTGGAGGTGCACAAAAAAAAGAAGAAGAGGTGGGTGAAATGTGGACCAAACGTGCGAGGGGGAACCGCAAAGTTTTGATTTTGTTCAGGACTTTGGTTTGAGGCAGGCGCCCCGCCAAGGCTCCCTCACGTTATTGCTGCTCGGGAGAAGCTCCTCTGGTGAAGGAAGCCAGAAAGCGGCGCTCGGCTCGTTCCCGAATTCCAAGCGCATTTGATCATCCCCTTCTCTTCCGAGCATCTACCAAAGTGCCTTCGCTTCCCCTGGGCTGCCGCGTTGAGGGCAAGCTAAATCCGTGGTCTTTCGAGATCCTTAAAAAAAAAGTGTCCCCCCCACACACACACACGAAAACAACCCAGAGGTTTTATGCTTACATTTATGTCGTTTATTTTTTATATTATTATTTTTTGGTTCCTTCTTAAATCTCAAAAAAAAATTGGTTTTTCAAATTAAAATTTTACAGAGATATAGCAAACATAAATAATAAAAACAAGATTATAAGGAATCCCCTAGACTTCCATCATCCCCTTTGTGGGTCCTATTATTCATTCTTTCCTCCCGCATCTTTTATTTTTTGGTTCCTTATTATTATTATTCCTTATTATTATTATCTTTTATGATAATCCAAATCCTTTACCTCTTCCATTATGTCCAGAATTCAACCTTAAACTACAAGTGATATTTCAATCCTGCTAACGATTTTACATTTATGTCATTTATTAATGCTTGGCTCATAGGCCATTCACATATAAGATAACCTAGCAGTATAAAATACTGCAATAAAAATCACATTGCTGCCTGGAAGAATCCTACGTAAAGCCTACCATCTTTACAATACTACATTGATCACATGTAACCTATATAGAACTTAGCATATTAAAAGGGTAAAATTTAATATAGATTTTAAAATATATGTTAAAAGATATTATGGTTAAATAAGAGCACCCCCAAAGCAGTCAGCTGCAATCTCCTTAATAATAACCCTTGCCCAGATTTTCATTGGTTGCTAGGGCAAAGAGAGAGGGACCTTGTGGGTTATCCTGCAATCAGTGTCCCACAAGGTCTCTCTCTTTGCCCTGGCAGCAATGAAAATACATTGATGCAGTTCACTTCACAGCCACAATAGGAAAGGCTTTCCAATAAGCCAGCTCTTGTTGCACTCCAGGGTGACGGAACTGTGCCGGGGCCAGCCCTGCTATTAGGCAGAGTGAGGTGGCCGCCTCAGGCGAGGGAGGAAGGGAGTGCATGAGAGGGCTCAAGGCTTACCGCTATCTTGTTGTTTTACACTAAGATAAGATGGCCCAGACATGTCCATTACAACACTTCTATGCACCTGCCCATAGAAGGAATTGTTGGATGATGAGAAAAGGCTCAGTGTTAGTCATGGGATCCATTTCTATATGTTTCACTCTTTCCCTTTTCCTCACAAGTTTGCACAGATTCTGTGCGCATTTTTACTTTTGTACACTGTGACTTCTGTTCTTTCACCTGATGAAAAGCAAGGGTGGCAAAATTTAATTGGCAGGTTAATCATCCCACAGTGTTAGCCGTGGACCTAAAGAGCTGCTTGGGCTCACACCAGGAGCCTGCACTAGCCCAGTGTATTTTTTATTTGAACAGCCGACCCCATGCCATCACACAATTTCGAACAGCCTTTGAAACACTTTTCAGCTTCAAAAGCAATTTGTCATATGGCGGAGGGCTGTTTAAGAAAGGCAAGTCTAAAGCAACCTTGGAATCATGGAACTAGCTTGGTGGTTTTCTGGATCATGGCCATAGCTGCAGGCCACATTTAATTGGTGAGAGAAATCTTTAGCCAACAAGGTTGCAAGCCTTTCTTTTTTAGGCTTTTTATTCTATTAAGGTAACAGTAATTAGGAATGAGCAATATTAAAGATGTTTGGGTTTTTTACCCCAAAGACTGGAGGCTTTGTTTAATACATTGTAGTGTATCTTAACTTTTCCTTTCCTATCCCATATAGATTCTGATGTTTTGATAATATGCCCATTTATTTACATCTAATCCATTAAAATACAAATTGCAAACCAACTCCCAATTATTAACAGTTGAAATACCTTACAGAAAATGAAAGTAGGCAAATATAACTTTGTTCATCCTCATGCCTATGGCTGTATTTGCTCTCCTAGAAGTCTAAATTCAATGGCAAAAATCATATTTGCAAAATACAACTGGGTTTTTCTTGTGGGTGCATTCTGCAACATCTCATTGGCTCAATAATATTGCATTAGTGGTGGATTTATACTGACCTATCCACACATCGCTCAGCTTTACTAGTTGTTCTGTGGGGCTTCCCCAGTGGTGCTTCACCAGTGTTACTGGATTATTGCCATCTGAAGGGGCACTCTTGCACTATAGTGCAATGAAAGCAGACAAAAATAAACTGGAACATTTGTGTATAAAAGGTTACAGGATTTCAGCAGGAAGATACAGGACATGCACCAATTGAAAATGAAGCAGTATGTGTGCCCTAAAATGTTTGCAGGAACAAACAAAATTGAGAGCAGTGTTTTGTTTAGCCAACCCAGTACCATCATGAACACAAAGCATTGTGAACGCACAATTAAAAAAAAGACTTCCAGAGGACCCCCAAAAATATCAGCATTATACCATTTTTCTCACAAATATGTCACACATAGGTAAGCAAAGAAAAAGAATGGAGAAAGTTATGATTTTTTATATTCCAAGGAACTTGGAGGGGAGAATACTTTATTCCATTACATTCCACAGTCAGAGATCGTTTACAAAGCTATGTTGCAACCATACAACCAGATAATTTGCCTAGAATTTATCACTGTTGAAATCCCGATGTATTTTAAATAACATTTGTAGAGGCATGTTGCTTTGTACATTTAAAAGTGAATGCCTTCTGGGCTCATTTTAATGATGTATGTTCAATGAACAGATGTTATTGTTGCTGCTAAAGTGCTATGCTAAATAGTTCGGAGCAATCTTTGTTTCTTTTTTCACCCTGAGTGTGGCTCCCACACACCAGCATTTGGAACATCATCAGGGTCGGTTGTATAAACAGATTTAAAGGCAAAAGCTGGATTCAGTATTTTAAGCAAGCTCTCTTATATACAGAGCATATTTTCCAGCAACTCCCAAATGTATATCAGTTTATGAATAATAACAGATGGATATTGGGTATTACTGCAACCATTTTGGGGCTGCAATTAAGCTTCTTTGTAAAGCTTAGCTATATAACATCCACTAGATTCAATGCTTCTTTAATTTGTTCCTCTAAACTATGCTAGCTGCTTTTTCATAGGTTAGAACTGAGAGTGGATTAGGTAAAATCATTATTAATAGTCTGTAAAATAACACATCCATTTGGGATGTTTGGCTATTTTCTGATTCTGCTTTTCTAAACCAGAGGGGGACATTTTGTTTTTACTATTAAATCTCATTGTAGCTTTTGATCACCTTTATATGTAACTGTAAATGCAGAGCTCATGTATGTGCTTATACTGTACAATGTAACTGAAATCATGCTACTTATTAGGACACTGATGATTTAAATTCTTTGGTGGGGTAGCAAGAAATTTATCTTTGGGTAAGCTCACTCTCCATACCCTCTTGCACACAAAATCTTCAATCAGATCCCTCATTCTTGCTGCTGTCTCTGGCGGACAATCTGCCACAAGCCAGGAGACATATGCATCCAATCAGCAATCATTATCTGTTTCCAGGCCCCACCCCATCCCCATGAGGTTGGAAAACACATTTTTAACAAGGAATTCCTTTTCATCCATTGAAATAGTGTCCAGGACTGACCACATAAGATGTTGGGACACAACACTCCTCCATTTAACATTCTTTCCCCCGATTGGTAATGGTAGTGAATCTGGAGTCCTATAGACTACATGTTAGGATTAAGTCCAGGTGGATGTGAGCAAACACCCCCAGACAATCCAGTTGCATTGTTTTGTATTTTGTCTCTTTGCAATTTTATGTCACACAAGGATGAATGAGATCAGGAGAGCAGCAGGAGTACAGTCAAAGGCCATAACAAATTATAATAGTAAATGTAATATAATTATGTACACAGAGCACCTACAGGTGAAAAGATTGCAAGCCTTGCCTGTTAAAAGTATGATTTGGCGCCTTGTTGCAAACAATAGAAAGTCCAATATCCTAAAGACTCAGGAATCAAATAAACATAACTCCAAATTGTCACAAGATTTTATGGGGGGAACTACCGTAAATTTCGCTCTATAACACGCAGATTTTTTCTCCTAAAAAGGAAGGGGAAATGTCTGTGCGTGTTATAGAGCGAATGTGTGGTCCCTGGAGCCGAAAAATCAAGCAAAAATCAAATCGCGGGGCTGCACGCTGCACAGAGAAGCGAAACTTGAAAAGAGGAAGCGGCTGCTTTCCTGCATTCTGCCTCAGGGTCTTACTGCCCACCCTTCTCTGTTTCCTTGCTGTGTTTGCTGAAACGGAACAAAGAGCAGGGAAAGCCCCTCCCCTCCAGGCAAGCTCCGGTGCTGTTGGGGGAGAGGGAGAGAGAGGGGGGAAGGGAGAGAGAGGGGGGAGGGAGGGAGGGAGGGAGGGAGGGAGAGAGAGAGAGAGAGAGAGAGAGAGAGAGAGAGATGGCTGGCTGGCTGGCTTGGGTGGGGGAAAACATTTGCCTTCCTTTCCTCCCTACCCCTCTCCTGCATTCTTAGCCAGCTGCTTCTCTGCACACCCCTCTCCTGCTCCTTGTCCCTTCTGTGTTTTTCCTTCCCTCCCCACTTAAAATGTGGTTACAAAGCATAGATCCTCAGGATCTTTGCATTGGGTCACCCCAAATTCACCATCAGATCACATAGCATGTCCATGGCTACAGCCTGCCCCCCCAAAATCACGCACCCACTGTTGCCTGGGGCTGCAATGGTGCAAAAACGTGGTTAAAAAGCATGGATCCACAGGGATTCTCAGGATCCTTGCATTGGGTCACCCCAAATTCACCATCAGATCACATAGCATGTCCATGGCTACAGCCTGCCCCCCCAAAATCACGCACCCACTGTTGCATGGGGCTGCAATGGTGCAAAAACGTGGTTAAAAAGCATAGATCCACAGGGATTCTCAGGATCTTTGCATTGGGTCACCCCAAATTCACCATCAGATCACATAGCATGTCCATGGCTACAGCCTGCACCAAAAAAATCACGCACCCACTGTTGCCTGGGGCTGCAATGGTGCAAAAACGTGGTTACAGAGCATGGATCCACAGGGATTCTCAGGATCTTTGCATTGGGTCATCCCAAATTCACCATCAGATCACATGTCTGTGGCCACAGCATGAAGCCCAAAAATGATACATCCACTGTTTCATTCAGAATGTTTTTTCCCTTGTTTTCCTCCTCTAAAAACAATGTGCGTGTTATGGTCAGGTGCGTGTTATAGAGCGAAAAATACGGTAGTAATGATTTGATCACTGGAACTACAAATACTAGGGCATTTTTGCTTCCAGAGCTGGCAAAGTCTGAGCGGTTAGTGAGGGCTTCCCATTCTTTCCAACTTCCCTAGAATTATTTATTGTCAAACACACTTCATGCTAAACCTGACCACTATGTGGTAGTATTAGCATTAACACTGGGAACAAATATTTCCATCCATATCTGAAAATGTACAGTTGCTCAACTCTGTAATAACATTATGAAGTGACTTGTCAAGTACTTCAAACATACTTGGTAGCAGTGTTATATTTTCACAGAGTTATGGTTAACCTATTTGTGATTTCACATCACTTAGGTTTATGTCAATGGTTATTTCACAATAATACTTGCTCATTTACCTACCATTCCCTTTTGTGGCTGCATATTTTTTTATTTAAAAAACCATAAAGCAACCATAATCCCTCCCCGCAAGTTCTAATACAATTATTTGGTCAATTATTTTTCTATTAAAACATCACTCACTTACTAAAGGACTTGGTAATAACTAAGTATATTGCTGTGAGTGGTTTGTCATCAAATAATATTCTGCCACACCCCTCCATCAAACTATACCACCCTTTCTATTGTGGAAAAAAGTGCCAATGTCACTTTCCTGGTTAAGGAGGTTCTAGTACTGTTAGTACAACAGCTAGATTCCTTCCTGTATTCAAACATGGATGTATGTGTATGTATTATACTATACTGGAAAAATACTTCACTAAGGCCATTACAGTATTTGCTAAATATCCAAGATTCCAAATGTCTACCCTGGTTTCTTTCAAATCTACAGTTGTACCTTGGAAGTCGAACAGAATCCATTCCAGAAGTCCGTTCGACTACCAAAACTTTCGAAAACCAAAGCACCGCTTCTGATTGGTTGCAGGAAGCTTCTGCAGCCAATAAGCTATGGAAGCCCTGTCAGATGTTCAACTTCCAAAAGAATGTTCGAAAACCAGAACACTCACTTCTGGGTTTTGATCATTCGGGAGCCAAAATGTTCAAGAACTAGGCTGTTTGAAAACCATGGTACGACTGCACTTCCTTCCCCTTAAAAACCCTGCAGAGGTTATCCTTTTCTGCTATCCTTATTGCAACTCTACTGTGGCACGTGCTAGCCAGAAGAGATCCATGATACTATAATGTAATGTACAATAAACCTGAGATAACACTTTAGAAAAGCAAGCATGGCCATCTCTGCAACTTGCTCTGAAAGTTGGAGCCAGTACAAGGAAGTATCAGTCAATCCTTGTCTGTTCAAATGGAAGAGTTATTGTCTTCTTGTTTGTTTTTCTTAAGTTCCTTGGCATTCCCCCCCCCCCCCGAATTCTATTTCTGCATCCTTCTGTTTGAAGTCATCCCAATCCTTTTTGGCAGCACATTGTTCTTTGCAGTCTCAGCAGTCCTTGTGGTGAACCTTTGTCTGCCATCCCCAGTTGCCTCTGGTACCCACAGAGCTCCTGCCAGGTTGCAACATCACAGCTTCAGTGTGACTACATACAGAAAGCTACTTTGTTACTTCCAGCGAAGAAAATCTCCACTTTAACTGCTGCCCGAGCTACTTTGCAAGATAAGACCTTTCCAGACAAAGGTCCTTTCTCGTGAAGGTAATATCGTTTTCTCTTAGCTTTTTACTCGTTATAGTCACATCCATACTCATGTAATGGAACAGAACAGGAAAAGCCTTGCTGGTAGAGAATATTCAGCAATTATTTATTCCAGAAGATCCCCCTTGCCTGGCAGTCTTGACAGACCATTAGCCTTTGCCCCCTGCTAATGGCCCATCCAGCTTGCTCTGCCAGCTGGCTTGGTTCCTTAGCATAACTAAATCCAGGGGGGTTCTGTGTTTGGCAAAGTTTAATCAAACCTGGATTAATTCTAAATCATAACACATTTAGGGGGATCTAGCCCTCCTCAAAAAACTCATTACAATATTCTATTTTTTATGCATTCTTGACCATTATCAGTTTCTGAGTATATGATCGAGCTTGCCTCTGTGTGTGTAGAAATGACCTTTTCTCTCTCTTCCCACTCTCTTAAAGTTTTACATATTAATTTAATAAATTAATGTTTTTAGAAACCATCATGAAGCTATTCAGGGAGACACTGCTTGAATACAGTGAAACCAGAGGCAAAATCTAGTATAATGTAAAGTTATTTAAATATTTACAGACTTCTGTCTCCTGATGCAACATCTCTTTGTGCACAGATATCACCACTGCCAGGCAAGACTGCTTTTACCCTATGCTCTGACAATACCAACCCCTTGCTTTCCCTTGAAAACCAACCCAGTATTTCACAACACAACGGTTCCACTAACTGCCAAGCAACAAAGAAGAGAGTAGCCATGGGAACATCACAGCCTAAGGCTATCTTGGCCAAGCTGGTGCCCCCCAGATGTTTTGGACTACAATTCCCATCAGCCCCAACTATCCTGACTGGGGCTGATGGGTATTGAGTCCAAAATGTCTGGAAGGAACAGGGTTGGCAAGGGCTGGCCCTTAGCACTGCCCTCACACCACTGACCCTTTCCCCATATTATGCATTTCAGTCTCTTGTTTCCCTGTGCAAGACAAATGGCCCTTTAATTGTTCCTCATATACATCATGAACAGATCACCAACAGTGGCTTTCTGAGAGCCTTCCCTTTATTACACACCTTAGTTACTTTGAGAAGCATGGCAAACTTTTTCCCATTTCAGTAGTGCAAGTTGTATTGAGCTGCTTCCACAGTGGGCATTTACTGTGGAAATACCTACACTTTGTTCACTTTTTACAAGGCATCTACACAGTGCCATGAACAAAACATACCTTTCTTACTTTTTTCTCTTCAGCTTCCTTCCTCTGACTCAAAAAGAGTTAAGAAAAATCCAGCTTTTTAAACTCAATGCAATACCTGCAAACTTTCTACTGATGTGGGTGGTCTTTCATGCTCTTATTTGGACTTCCATAGATTGCTCTAGCTAGTCATTTCCTTTATGGACTGCCTCTCAGCTTTATCACTTTATCCCTTCCCTTTCCAAATAGCAGTACCGTTACATCTATTTCTCCCTTTGCCCCCCAATTTCAGCAGGCAGGGATTACGATCAGAAATTCAGTAACAAATACTTAACAAAATACACACACACAAAAATCCTAATGAAAGATACATATGCCAAAATAATCCAGTGCTGGAGAAAAGGTGCAAGAAGTCTGAAAGCAGAGCTGCTATTTCACTTCCAGCTTAAAGTAGAACAGAAATAATTACTGCTAAATTGTCCACATCTGGAAGCCCCCTCGGTTGCTATGATACAAATAGGTTGGAGATAGCTCCCACACTTCGGCTCTTTCGTGTTGTTCTTCCTCTATTAGATGGAAGTGAAATTAAAATGGTCAGCTCACATGGAACTTAGTGTAGCATTGTTCCTTATAACAATCCCACAGTGTCTCTCCCTTTGTCCCAGGTCCTAAATTACATTGCTTTTGAACTGTTTAATTTGCTTAGGTTTTATTTTGTGTGTAATTTAAGTCGCACTATGCATAAACTGCTTGCAACATAGTTTTACATAAAAGTGGCTGTCCGTGCAGCCCTGTCCTCTGTCTTCACAGAGGAAGATATGGGGCAGATCCCAGAGCCTTAACTAGTTTATGCAGGCAGGGAGTCTGAAGAACGGAAGCAGATAGTGATGATAAGAGATGAAGGTCTAGGCCTAACAGACAAAATAAACACTGAGAAATCTCTGAGACCAGATATGAACTCAAATGTGAAATTGCTGGTCTTCTTTAAAAATGTGTAACTTGTCCTTCGGGTCAGCCTCTATACCTGAGGACTAGAAAGTGGCCAGTGCAGCACAATTTTTAAAAAAGGGATCCAGGTGGGATTCTGGAAATTGCCGGCTGGCTAGCTTAACATCTGTCCCAGGAAAACTGGTGGAAAGTACCGTTAAAATAAAATAACCAAGCATATAGAAGAAAAGCTTTGCTGAAGCAGAGCCAGCATGTCTTCTGCAAGGGCAAGTCTTGCCTCACTAACTTGCAGGCAGCAAAGGGACAGTAACAGCACAAACGTAAACATCTACACACTCATAAATGTTGTATTTAATTCAATGTGGCTTGTTCCCTGGGAAGTGAGGTTAGGACTGCAGCTTAAAGTTTCCTTCTGCAAATTTCCTTATGGTAGCTTATCATAGGATTCAGGACGCTGTGAATTAAATACTTTATAGCATCAATAATTGTTTTGATATCCAAGTTTAGAACAATCATTTGGTTCCCCAGACGAAAATTTATTTTCTGTTGTATGTGCTTGTGGCAATGTAAATTATCACTTCCTGATAAGACACGGAGGTGGTTTGAGGTTTCCTGCAGTGCACTTGTCTATTGAAACTGAAAGGTTATCTCTGCCTAGTCTCGGTTCATAGAAAGAAAAGAGAAGTGAATGAATGAATTATATCTTCTTACCCATAGAGTTCACAGCTATGGCATGAACTGTGTTTGCAAAAAATAGACTTAAACAGCAGTACAGTCAAGGGCCCCATTGATTTTAATTAGGAATCCTTCAGTGCATGAATTTAAGTGTCCCATTGAAATCAGTGGGATGCCGAAGCACTTATTATGCTGTTTAATTTTAGATACCATGTGCATCCACAGCAGCGACCAGAGGAGGAATGAAGCTGGGAAGAGCACAGAAAGAAGAAACGCCATGGCACACCTGCATCAGATGCCTTCATCTGCCCCATCTGTAATAAATATTTCACTCCCATATCAGTCTCTACAGTCACAGCAGGTGCTGTAACTCTCCAATGGTTTGACTTCACCTCCAAAGGCAACTCTTCCATTGTCTCCTGAGACAGACAGATGCCAACCAATCTCACTGATTTTTGAGCCTGCATGTGATATTCAACTGCAGGTCTGCCCTTTGCTATGTGTCATACAGCAGTGTGATGGAACCTCCAGGACTCATATTACCAGCAAATCTTGACTACACCTACAGACAGGGATGATAGAAAATTCTAAACTACAATGTATTTAGAACTAAGAATATAAAATATGTTTGTTGTAAGAGTTGTTTTGTTCAGTATCCATCAGGTGGCACTGTAACATTACATTGAACAGCAATCAAGCAAGGTATTTTTAAAGCTCAATAATGTTTTGTGCTAGTTTTCTACGAAAAATAATTAAAAATAATTTTATCATTTTCCATCATCTGTTCATACTTGCAAATTGTGTTTCTTTTTATTCTCTACTGGCTTATTGTTTTGATTGTAGTTTGTATAATAAAACTTGTTTTTAAGGCGATAGGTTCAGGGCTGGCCCGGGAGTGGGCCCTAGCCAGCAGAATGGCTGGGGCAGGTTCCACTGGGGGGATGCACTGGGACACCCAATCTTGGTGATCACGGATAGGAGGAGTTATGCTAGGACCAGACCATGTCATTACCGAGGAGGCAAGTTTAGTCATTGTTTGAAGACTCTCCCTGCCTCCAGGCCTGGTCCTGACCAGAAGGATACTGGAATCAACAAGGGTGACCCACATGACCTTAAGGTGCTGCTGTGTAATGCCAGGTCAATGATTCACAAGAGCACCGCCATCCATGACTTGATCATGGATGGTGGAATTGACCTGGCATATGTAACAGAGAATTGGTTGGATGAAGCAGATGGGCCTGTCATTGCCGCTGTTTGTCCACCAGGTTTCTCTTATGCACAGCAAGCCAGGACATGTGGGTGGAGAGGGAGGGTTGCAGTGATTTATAGGAAGTCATTAGTTTGCACCAGGTGTCCTATTGGGAAGACCCGGTTTTCTGAGTGCATGTTCTGGAAGCTGGGCAATAGGGGCAGTACAGGATTCCTTTTGGTGTACTGACCTCCCTGCTGCTCCAAGGATTCCCTGCCCGAGCTGCTTCAGGTCATGGCAGATGTTCTTCTGGAGACACCTAGTTTGGTTGTCCTGGGGGATGCTAACATCCATGCCGACACAACCTTACAAGGGCCACTCAGGACTTTGTGGAAAGCATGGCCTCCATGGGGCTGTCCCTGAATAAGCTGTGGACATGCCTTAGACCTGGTGTTCACCTCTTTGGACGTGAGTGATTTGACAGTAAGTAAAAGTGAAACAAAATAAGTACCATGGTCAGATTACTTCCTAGTGCAACTAGACTTCTCCGCAACCCTTCCCCTCCGCAGGGAGGTGGGACCGATTTGGATGGTCCACCCCCACCACTTAATGGCTCCAAATGGTTTCCAGAGAGTGGTAGGGGATGTTTTATCCCATGTTGATGGCCTCCCTGGTGACGCGCTGGAATGTGGAGTTAACCAGGGCTATCAAGTGTCTGGCTCCTCTCCAATGACATGGAGCCTGGATGGCCCCATGGTTCTCCCCGGAGCTGAGGGCGATGAAACACTCCCTGAGACGGCTAGAGCGCCGGTTGCAGAAAACTCATTCTGAATTAGATCGAACACCGGTTAGAGATCAACGTCGAGCCTAGCAAGTGGCAATAGAGATTGTGAAGAAGAGCTTTTTCGCCGCCTCTATTGCATCTGCAGAAAATAACATCAGGAGACTCAGGTGGCTCACAATTTAACCGAACCACTGTTGCCATTCAGGGCCTGGTGAGGACCCCAAGATATCCTGCAATGATTTTGCTCAGATTCAGAAAGAGGTAGACTCCACTGTGGGAGCAGGGCCAGGGTGGGAGAGTGCTAGAGTCCTGTCTAGTCAAAATGTGTGGGATCTATTCCAATCTGTTACCTCCAAGGATGTGGGCAGGCTGCTTAAACGAGTGAAATAGGTCACTTGTCTTCTTGATCCTTGCCTACCCTGGCTCATGAAAGCGAGCCAGGAAGGGCTGGACGATGGGCTCTGCAGGGTGATGAATGCTTACCTCTGGAAGGGAGCCTTCCCAGACCCACTGAAAGAGGTGGTTATTAAACCACTTCTTTAAAAAGTTACCCCTGAATGGGGTAACTGTGCCCCTGAAGGACCAGATGCGAAGCCTGGGAGTCATTTTGGACTCACAGCTGTCCATGGAGGCACAGGTTAATTCTGTGTCCAGGGCAGCTGTCTACCTGCTCCATCTGGTATGCAGGCTGAGACCCTACTTGCCCTCAGACTGTCTCATCAGAGTGGTACATGCTCTGGTTATATCCTGCTTGGATTACTGCAATGCGCCTTTAAAGGTGACTTGGAAACTACAATTAGTCCAAAATGTGGCAGCTAGACTGGTGATTGGGAGTGGCCGCTGAGACAATATACCAGTCTTAAAGGATCTTCACTGGCTCTCAGTACGTTTCCAAGCACAATTCAAAGTGTTGGTACTGACCTCTAAAGCCCTAAATGGCTTCGGCACAGTATACCTGAAGGAGTGTCTCCACCCTCATCTTTCAGCCCGGACACTGAGGTCCACTTCTGAGGGTCATCTGGCAGTTCCCTCACTACAAGAAGTAAAGTTACAAGGAACCAGGCAGAGAGCCTTCTCAGCAGTGGTGCCCTCCCTGTGGAACGCCCTCCCATCAGATGTCAGGGAGATAAAGCATTACACAGCTTTTAAAAAACATCTGAAGGCAGCCCTGTTTAGGGAAGTTTTTAATGACTGACATTTTATTTTTTATATATATTTTGCTAGAAGCCGCCCAGAATGGCTGGGGAAACCCAGCCAGATGGGTGGGGTATAAATATTTTTAGTATTAGTATCCAGTTTGGATGGTCCAGCGGAGGTGAGGAATGAGTCTATTAGTGATTTGACTATTAAGAGTGTCTCTTATATGTATGCCTGGCAGCGACCTTTGTATGTGGGTTGTAATTTCGTTGAACACTATTTGTGGTTTATGTATAGGTGGCTGACAGAAGTTACAGCTGTGGTAGTGAATGCCACCTCAACTGAAACCAATCCCACAAGATTGAATAAGATGTTGTGTCAGACATTTGACTTGGCTCCAGAGCCTCTGAGAGAAGAGTAGAAAGGGTACAGGTTTACTGGACCCAGACATTTATTTTTCATTTTTTCACTAGGAAGGGAAAAAATTAAGAAACCAAACTGTGAGCCGTTGCTGCCACCCCAGTTTATGTGAAGTAAACTAGTCTGGCTGCTCCAAGTCCCTTTTCTGTGTTTTCAGTCGATGAGTGAAGTGAGTGAAAACAATGCAGTGAGAATTAGCTAACTCTCTTCCCCAGCACTCTGGTCTCAGTCGAAGTTGAAGTGCCTGCAGCTACTATTCATATTTAAAAACTGCATGTAACCCCGGTAACAGGATCTTCCACATCACATCTAGTTGCAGGGCCAGAGGGCAATGCAGAATGCATATACACACATTCATCATGGGAGCACTGTCCAGTCCTTGAATACAATGCCTTTACATTGTCCCATAAAGCCCTGAAAATAAGAATAAACCATTTTACAAGGAGGATAAAAAGTAAAGCCCAGACTTCTTGTTATTTGATACCAGGCCAGCCCAAGGTATTTTGGCACCTGAGGTGAACCACAAAATGCCTGCTCCCCACCAGGGAAGAAGGGGTGGGTGAAGATCTACATCAGGAACATCAGGAAGGGATAAAAATCTACATAAGGATGGGAGGAGACCAGCAGCATCTCCCATTTGTCAAGAGGCCACTATAGAGGCTGCACTGGGGAGGGCTACTGAGGAGGAGGCAGATCTGATGTCCAATGACTGGGCTGCAGCTGTTGAAGCTGGTGTTTCATTCCTTGGAGGCCAGATCTGCTGACCCTGTGGATCCTGCCCTCCAAGGCAGTCGCCTCACCTTGCTTCATGGGTGGACGACCCTGTTTGAGACAGGTCATAGAATCATAAAGTTGGAAGGGACCCCAAGGATCACCTAGTCGAACCCTCTGCAATGCAGGAATATGCAGCTGTCCCTTACGGGGATCAAACCTGCAACCTTGGTGTTAGCTCCACCCTCTAACCAACTGAGGTATCCACTCAGCTGAGTGTTTAAATTTTCTACTGAGGTAGGTTACAGGCAACACTGATCTCAGACTCCACTCCGGCAGGTGAATCACCCATTCAATAAAACATCCACAGTCCTTAAGAAACTCGTATGTTCTTTTGTTGGGTCATTGACATGCATTCAAGGGGATCAAAACAGCCAAATCCACAACAGGATGTTGAATCAGAACAACTGAACAAACAACAGGCAGTTTAGCAGCAGCCTAGTTATGGGCCCTCCCTTCTTTGTGATTGCCTAATTCTCCCACTTTAAGTGGAATTATCAGCCTAGAAGGAAAGCATCCAATTCCCACACCAACTACTAGATGTGATGGAATAATCTGTAGCTTGTTTACAGGAATGCTAGATTGCATGTGCAGCAATTTAGTTATAATCTACGCTAGGGTGGTGCATTAAAAGAAATCTTCCTACTCTGTAATTGCTTTTCAGATCCTGGTCTCAAAGAGCTGCTCCAGGGGATGCTTAAGCTGCTTAGTTCTACCTTTCCCTACGCATAGAATGAGTCCTCTGCAGCCCATTGATTGCTAGGTAATTTATAGATAAAGTTAAATGTCTTTAGGTGGGACTTTATGTCTGGCAGCAACAGCTGTATGGGTCAAGTTCCATGTCAGACTTCCATTCACTTTAAAGGATTGTACAGTTAGGATGGGAAGCCTGTGGATCTCCAAACATGGTTGGACTCCAAATCCCATGAACCCTGACCATTAACCATGCTGGTTGGGGCTGATGGCAGTTGAAGTCCAACAATGTATTAAGAACCACACATTCTTTTTTCCCATTCTAAGGAAGTACAAGTAATCTGTTGGTAAGCAGGAGCTTTGCCTGACTTGACAAAGCTGGTTGAAAGCAGAGAACACTGCCATAGAAACCAAAACCCAAAGAAAAAAATGTAAACAGCATTATCTTCAAAGCAGGGAGAATAACAGCAACCCAAGTATACTCCATCAGACTTGGAGCTGAAAAGCCTACTGTTAAAGGAAGACATAATAGGCTGTCTAATTGAGGCAAGCACTTGGAATGGGTGGATCTCAAGCAGTAAACATGGGGTTGTGACAGAATGTTCTGTAAATTGTTGGGAGACAATTTAGCCTCAAAAGGAGGTGACATTCACAGCAGAGATTAATTGTTGAGCCCCAATGGGATGTACCGTATTTTTTGCTCTATAAGACTCACTTTTTCCCTCCTAAAAAGTAAGAGGAAATGTGTGTGCGTCTTATGGAGCGAATGCAGGCTGCATAGCTATCCCAGAAGCCAGAACAGCAAGAGGGATTGCTGCTGGAGATGTATAAGGCTTTGAATAACTGCTTTTCAATTCATGTGACTTCTGTTTTTGGCATGATTTAGAGGTGGCATTGGAGAAAAGCAGAGCAGGGGCAGCAGTCAGAAATTTTTCAGTCAGAGCTTTTTCCAGCATGGAAATACAATTGTGGGGAAATCTTCACCTGTTGCTAGTTCATCTGTCAGACGTCTTATTATGTGTGGCCCCTGATTAATTTCTGGACCTTCCTCCTGCAAAAGATTATACAGAATTTGCATATAAAAGGGTAAGCCAACTGCTAAGGGACCAACTGGCCTGCAGTAGGGGAAAGAGTGGGAAGCTTGTGTGACATGACATGAGACAGAACTTTCCTCTTAGCCATTTGCCCACCATTTCACAACCAGGACCATCTTACCAGCTTTGTTTGCCAAATAATTGGAACCTAGGAATCTGTTTTATTCCAAGTAAGAGCATCCAGCTCAGTATTAACACTATCAGTGACTCCCCAGGATTTCATGCAAGGGTAACTTCCACCCCACCTGAAGATGCTAAGGAGAGATCCAAGGGCCTTCTGCACAAAAAGCAGATGTGCTACCCTGGATCTGTGGCTCACAGGATGGATGGAAGGAAGGAATCTTCTTCTTCTTTGGCGATCACTTGTAGCCGAGTAAGATTGTCTTCCATAAATACGGTTTTAACAGTGAGTCCGTAAGTGACTGTGGAGGCCAATTCTGGATCCACACGTCCTTCCACAGTGGAGACATTGGTTTCCGGGCAGGAGTTGATCATGGTGTGGATTTGCCAAGCATATCTTCCTCTTAGCATGTTTCTCCCTTGTATCCTGAGTTTGAGTGTCTTCAAAGCCCATGACACCTTTGGTAAAGGCTGTTCTCCATCTGGAGCGTTCGCAGGCCAGTGTTTCCCAGTTGTCTGTGTTTATACTACATTTTTAAAAATTTGCCCTGAGACAGTCTTTAAACCTCTTTTGTTGACCACCAACATTATGCTTTCCATTTTTAAGTCCGGATTATAGTAGTTGCATCCGCACAACATGACCAGTCCAACGAAGTTGATGTTGAAGAATTATTGCTTCAACACTGGTGATCTTTGCTTCTTCCAGTACACTGATATTAGTTCGCCGGTCTTCCCAAGTGATATGGAAAAATTTTCGGAGACACTGTTGATGGAATCTTTCAAGGAGTTGGAGATGGTGTTTAAGGAATACCAGAGACCCAAATGCAAACCCATCTTTTTGCAAAGACTTACAATGCAATCCTATGTATGCTTACTTGCTTACATGCCACCCCAATTGGTGTGACATTCCAGGGATCCCAGGTGCTTACCCCAGGTTCATGTTTCCTTTTAGAAATGAGGCACAGCGGAGACTGTGGTGTCTTTATGATACATTGTTTATTCACACATGTATACAACCTGAGCCTACCATGAAAGGGTTCATAGCATTAACATTCCCAGAAGTTCTTGCTTCCCCCATGGCCACAGTCTTGGGTGCCAGCAGGAATCATCCATGGCCTTCTGCTCAGCTTGCCGTGTTTAACAGACTGCAACTATTTCCTCTCCAGTCCACATCATCGTCAACTGCAATCCTAAAACAACTGTTCTTCTTCCAACTCTAAAACTACTTCAAAGGCTCTTGTCTTTCTAAATAATTCTGAGCTGAGGGAAGGCCCCCTCCCATTTGCCCTCTCAAACTACTCCTTTTGTCCCCCCATCATATTTAACAGGCCATTACCAGGCTGGCTCCTGACTTGTATGTTAACATGCTAAATCCAGTGTCTGGCACCCAGGAATTAGAAGGAGAGTCCAGGCACCCCACAAATGCATAACAGTATATTCAGTGGTGCCTACTCCGAGATAAAGATGCACAGAATTGCAGCCTTAGACTGATGTATTAACAAGGCTCATACAGAGGATTAACAACAATAGTGCAATTTATTTTGAAAGGACCTAATAGTTAGACTCTTAAGCTTTCTGTAGGAGATTAAAATAAATGGCTTTTAAAAAAACACGACACCCTGTGAATTTATGCTGGCGCTTGGGGCTGAACGCACTGAAATGACTCTCTTTCAACAGAAATAAACAATGTGGTTTGATTCCATACTATTTCATGGGGATCTTGGTTTTTTTTGGGGGGTGGGAATCACAAAGTGCACCTCGTTATGTATTTAGTTGTAAAAAAATAACCCACCCTCCTCCATATCATAGCACTTATACACTCCCTGTATCTCTGGGGGAAGAGGAGAGGAAATGAGGGAGGGGAGAGACCATCCTGCTGTGGCTGCTGCCCAAGTCTGAGGAATTAGTCATATGTCCTCCTCCTGATGCTGCTGACGTGGTGCCAGGGACAGAATTCACTTCCCTGAGGAAATGATAGGCGAAGCTGGATTGATTGGATGTGTGAATAAACATCCCTCTCCATTTTCTGTAGGGCAGGCAGGCAGGCAGGCAGGAAGCATGTTAAGAAGCAGAAAAGGTGCCTAATTAACGAGAGCAGATGCAAAGGTAGAGGCTGCCGGGTGAATCACATGCAGCCGCGCACATCTCATGCCTGCTCTCCCAGCTGAAAGGCTGCCCTGCTCTTCCAGCTCTGCCCCCTTTCCCTCCTCCTCCAGCCTAGTACTTCGAAGCTGCTTCTTGTCTGCGCAGAGAGATCCTCCTCAGCGAGAGAACTGGCAGCCTCGGGTGTTGCCACATAAACAGGAGAAGCCGTTTCCGAAGAGGCATGGCTGGGGGAGGCAGAAGCAGCCAGGCTGCAGCATCCTTATGCCTGGCCTGGACACTCTCCCTGGCCCTGGCCTCTTTCCCTCAGCTCGTGAGTGGACGAGTGGACTGGACCCAGGAAAAGGTATGTCAGGGGTCTCCCTCTCTCTGGTGGCTTTTTGTAATTTTGCTTCTGTGGGGAGGGTTACGTGTAGCATGTGGAGGGAGGGAGTGACAGGGATGAAGGGATTTGGTGTGGGCAAAGGTCACAGGCCTCTCAGGCACCATGGCTTTACAGGATTTAAAATAGTTTATCAGGCATCAGATTTCTCTATCCTTACTGGCAAATCACTGGTGCCAAGGTGAGCCTTTAAGATGATAATATGGGTGTGTGGGAGGAATGAACTCTCTGTGGTGTTCCAGCAGTTATTATGTCTTTTATATTTCCACTTATTATATAATTGTGTATGTTTCTATATGTGGATTTCTCAGAAGGGCCTTAAGGCAGATGATCTAGTAGGGCGATTGTGTATGTTAAAAATAGGTGATCTGGCAGGGTGGTGTACAAGTAAATGCCACCCACACAGCCCAATCATCTTGACACAATGCAGAGCACCCCAAAAAACCAGGAAGGAAAGACAAGCAAATGCACTCTAGATACAGGCTAAGAGTGAATCACAGTGAATCAAAAGAGGGCATGGTCTGAAGGCACATGATATGCCAGTCTTTCGAAAGCAGTTCTGGGTCTGATTGGTGCCTGGATGGCAGGCGTGTGTGTGTGTGTGTGTGTGTGTGTGTGTGTGTGTTTGTGTGTGTGAAGTTCCATGATGGAAGAAAAGCAGGGTACAAATCCACTAAGTAAAAGGACAAACTACAACTACAATGCACCCTACAATACAACCTACAATGCACGTACAACAGTCAAATTCTGCATACACTCAGAAGTCCCAATGAGTTCAACTGGACTTAATCCTAAACCAGAATGGTGCACTGTATTTTGAGGTAACCTTAGAGCACACACTTGGTATATACTGGTACCAGGAATCTCAAATTAAGCTTCTCCAAATCTGCTCAGAAACTAAAATGGTGGCTAACTTTGTAACTAGATTGGAGCTATAAAATTAGGTTATATGGTTATAACCATATATGGATCTGATTACCATTTTATATATATCAAGGTGCTTGTTGATGGAGACAAACACTTAATGGACAATCCTATATATTGAGTTTAATTAAGCTTTCTCCTACTGAGTTTAAGTAAGCTTTCTCCAAAGTAAGTGGGTATATCAGGGGCCTCCAACTTTCTTGGCCCCAGAGGAACATTTTCAAATCTAAAGAAATGGTTATGGGCACCACAAAATACCTATTTCACTGAATAAAAAACTGGGCATGTTCAGAACCCCTCTCTGCAAATCAGCACCTACTCACCCCAAAATAAACAGACCGAAGAAAGCAGGACACCCCCTCCAAAAGACAGGCAGCCCTCCCCTACCAACAAAACTAAACAAACCCTACAATAAAAAATGAGAGGGCAGTAGGGTGTCAGGTGTGCCCTGCTACTCCAAGGCACATCAGATTTCAACCTTATTTAACAACACACACTTCTTTTCCCCTATGATAACCATTCTGAACCGAACTGGACAAGACTCTCATAAGACAGTGTGCTGCTGTTAAGTGTGGTTGTGGTTGTAGAAGGTTTGGCTCAGCCACCGATGCAAGTGCAAAGCTGAACAATCAACATGCCCTGCATTGTGTTTTGGGGAGGGTCTCTGACTGGCCAAATAGCATAAGTTCAGGAAGCATGTTTTGAAACTTCATGCAAACTTGCCTATAAATTGTAACTTATGTGCTATCCTACTGTATTAATAATGCATTGCATTACATTCAATAATGCTACATGTTTACTGCCTGGTTAGCGCTCTTATGCTGGCATAAAGTAAATGCAAATTAGTCCCTTAGACCCTGAGATACCAGGCCTCCTGGGTTCAATTCAATTCCTTTTGAAGGCAATGGGGAAATGTGGGTTATTTTTAACCGCAGTAGACGATACGCTTAATACTAGTGTGTCACAGAAAGCCCTGATGCGTCTTTAAGCCTTATGTTTTTAAGGACAAGCAATTATTTACTCCTTCCCTTGCTGCTTTTGTCCCAGGTTTGATGTAAACTAGGGCAGTGATGGAGAACCTGTGATTCCCCACACACTGTTAGACCCCAACCTACATCAGCTCCACCCAGCATAACCAAGGAAAATTGTAGTCTGGAGGACCATAGCTTCCCCATCCCAGATTTCAGGCTATGGCAAGCAAGGTAGCATTTGTAAGTTCCTTATTACAAGATCATATGCCAAGCCTAAATATGGATTCCCCTGCCCCCTGTTCACAAGAGAGTTCCTAATGCTGTCCTTTTGTAATATCTTTGTTCTGAAGTCTGTGATAATTTGGCCAACATTAAGTGCTGTCTAGTTTTCTGCTGTTTCTGATCTTCCATTTTAAGAGAACATATGATTTCCTGACATCAAAGTGTCTTATAAAATAATGGCTCTTTCTGTGTGCATATGATGTTAAAGCACATACAATGGGGCCACAGATGCAGTCCAGGATTTATGCCAAAGTAGGCAGAAAAATAACGGCAGAATTTATCCACTTAAGGGCAAGTAAACATGGCATTTCAGTTGCTGCCGTTGTTTTAACTTACTGCCTGTCACCCATGTGTCAGCTCAAAATCTAGTGCTACCTCCTTTTCCCTTTCAGCAGCTGCGTACACACTATATCTTTGAAGCACATTTGAAACCCGTCGTACCACAGATTGCTGTAACTTCTATATTTCCTGCTGCATAATACACTTCCATTTGCACAGCTGTTGCACTGGATGCACAACCAGTATTTTCACACAACAGCCCTTGCACGGGTGGTCAGAGAACCCAGGCTATATATCACAGCCTGGTTCTTTGGGGACTTTCAGATTACCAGTATATTGGGCACTCATCCTAATTTGTTTGTGAGGAGGCTAGACAATGTTAAACATTTTCCAATGTGTCTTCCCATCGCTTTCCTTATCACAAAAAGTCTGATATTTGGGGGTACTGCATTTATTGCAGAAAACATCCCAAGCAATTATAACTGTATGTGATTGATTCCCACTCCAAAATGGTAGTCATCTGGAAGTGTGTTATGTTTTCTATTAATGCTCCTTTTTATTTGTTTTTTAAATAAACCCATAAAGAAAGTCATGCATATCACAATGTGAATCTTTAATTTATTTTTAAAAAAATTGGGGGGGGGGGAGAAGATGTACATATACACCCCCCTGCCTTTCTACTCAAAAGGAGACCCAGCTCAGCTTACAACATGAAATAATAGGGAGGGGAGACATCTTACAACTTTTCAAAACTATAATTCCTTTAATCAGTGATCAGACCTAGCAATTCCATTTCTCCATTTATCTCTTGTGCTTCCAAAGGAAACGTATTCTTCTGCATTAGCATGATTACAGCATTACTGTATTTTGTCTTATACTGTAATGGCAGTCACTGGCTACAGTAAATGTTTGTTTGGTCCTGCCAGAAAGATTGCTGCCGTATGTGTCTTTTATTGATTTTGATGCTAAGTGTGCTCATTTCTCCCCGCTAACATCATTCTAATCTCACTGTGGTTCAAAGAGCCCTGTTGGCTAAGATGCATAATGCTTTCCACTATTCATACTTCAAGAAAGCTATAATTTAAGAATCACAGTAAACTGAGCATGCTAAAAATTAAGAAAAGAAGAAGATTAAAATTCGCAAAGACCCTCTCTGTTTAGCTTCGAGACTTCTCTCCCAAGCTATTTGCATACCGTAACTTCAAAGACGTAGACCCACCAGATATCCCCAGATACCTAGAAAGCTGACCTTTGTAACAGGCAGGAGCAAAGACATGGTAATTACAGGAATACACATCATATACACATCCCAACTTTTATCAGTACACACAATAATGTGCTCACACTTTCAAAACACAAATGTACATATGTGCGTGCTTATTTACCTCAGCTATGCTCATCTGCATAGCCTTGCCTTTCTTTTATTTTTTACCACCCTTCTTGACAGTCCCCATATGCTATGAAGTCCCACCACCCTTTCTATCCCATGACTTTTCCTTAATGTTGAGGTTCCACTTTGCTTTCAGATGAATTAGGAAGTTACTGCACATACTCCAGCTTCTTGAAGTCAGCCCCAGGCTGCTAGTTATGACTGCTGGCACAGTGGCATGGAAAAGCCTGAAATGGATGTCTGTGCAAGTAACAGATAACCAATAAGATCTTTATTATGAGAGTTTATTCTTTAAGATTGTTGTATCGGTCACCTGAAAAGAACCAAGCACCAAAACAGATGGGCCAGCAATCTTCATTAAGTGTTTTTTATCTATTACTGTTGCTATGTATTCAGTGGTCTGTGTTTGCCTGAGCTTGAGTCTGGACTAAGGATTCTGAGCTCCTGTGTTCTGATTCGATACATGATGTCCAATCACAGAACATTTCAGGATTTGGGCCTCTGTCATTGGCCCTTGAGGGATACCTGTTCCAGAGGGTCCCCAACCCGCCTCTCTATTGTTCGGAGCAAAGTCTGGATCCCACCAGTTATATGCAGCAACTATTGTGCTGATATGTTTCTATGTTTTTCTCTTTTTTGGGGGGGTGCATGTGTATACATACTTCCATTGTTTGACACTTTGGATGATTATTTTAATAGAAAACTGCTAATGGGTATTTTTAAAATCATACTTCCTACACTACTGTCATATACAAAACACTATAGCAAAATTCATCCAGTCATTCATTATGATTATTTATTACGTTAAAATAATCTCGCCTCCAATTCCTTCCTCAGTACTCCCACCGTCCAACCATTTTAAATGCAACTAGCATCCAACAAGTTGCTGCTCACACAGATATCAACCGAATGTGGCAAAATGATTTGCACCCGATACTGATTGAGCGATATCCTGGATCACCCGGCAGTTATGCTGTGCGTCAGGTGAGTCTGCAATAATCCTTCCCTTTCTGTTTCCAGGATACCTCTGTCCACCAGTTCTAAGTACGCTGGTTCTCGGTAAATTACTCACACGATGGTCTATTATAACAACCTGATAGATAGGTCACATTTTGCCATAAGAATCTCTGCATTCACAGCAGTGGCTTGGCCCTCCCAACTCTGTAGAACACAAGAGCCTTGCAGATACAGGCCAATAGCCCAGCTGCCCAACATCCTGTTCTCACAGTGGCCAACCAGATGTCCGTGGGAAGCTCACAAGAGGGCAACAGCACACTCCCCACTTGTGATTTCTAGCAACTGGGATGCAGAGGCATACTGCCTCTGGCAGTAGAAACAGAACATAGCCTCCATAGCAAGAAGGGACGCGGGTGGCACTGTGGTCTAAAACACTGAGCCTAGGGCTTGCCAATCGGAAGGTCGGCAGTTCGAATCCCCACGACGGGGTGAGCTCCCATTGTTTGGTCCCAGCTCCTGCCAACCTAGCAATTCAAAAGCACGTCAAAGTGCAAGTAGATAAATAGATACAGTGGTGCCCCACAAGACGAATGCCTCGCAAGACGGAAAACGCGCTAGACGAAAGGGTTTTCCGTTTTGGAGGTGCTTCGCAAAACGAATTTCCTATGGGCTTGCTTTGCAAGACGAAAATGTCTTGCAAGTTCCTGCGGGTTCCCCCCCCCTTTTTCTAAGCCGCTAAGCCGCTTATCAGCTGAGCCGCTAAGCCGCTAAGCCGCTTATCAGCTGATCCTCTAAGGCGCTAATAGCGCTAAGCCGCTAAGCCGCTAATGGGCTTGCTTCGCAAGATGAAAAAAACGCAAGACGAAGAGACTCGCGGAACGGATTCTTTTCATCTTGCGAGGCACCACTGTAAATAGCTCTGGCGGGAAGGTAAATGGCGTTTCCATGCACTGCTTTTTTTTCGCCAGAAGCGGCTCAGTCATGCTGGCCACATGACCTGGGAAAACTGTCTGTGGACAAACATTGGCTCCTTCAGCCAGTAAAGCAAGATGAGTACCGCAACCCCAGAGTCGTTCATGACTGGACTTAACTGTTGGGTCCTTTACCTTTACCTGACCATAGCAAGAAGCCACTTCCAACTGTTGTATTGCTTTGTTGTTTTTGTTTTCATTACTTATTTGTGCTTTTATCTTGTGAACCACTCTGAGATCTTTTGATGAAGGGTGGTATATAAATATAATAAATAATAGTTATAATAATAAATATATCTGATCTAGCACCAGTAATATAATATCACATTCCCATATAATGGACCAGATGGCATAGCTTTGCTAGCTGGAGGAAGAATTGTATTCCTCAGTTGCAATCAAATAGCTACGCTGCATATTGGAAATATCAAAAATATTTTCAGTGGAAGTAGAACTTTGAGGGAAGTTGCACAAAGTGAACACAGAATGTGTAACAGCTGAGCATTTATCCCTTGGAAAGGCCCTCAAACAGCTGCGAGCCATCTTGTTGCAGTTGCAACCTGAAGACAGGTGAGTTTAATGATCTGCAGTTGATGAGGGGGAGGTGGGTAGCCAGTTTCAAAGAGTATCTGTTGCATTTAGTGCTGTAGTTTCCTTGGAGATTTACTGGCAGAGAGCCCAAACAAAGAGAAAACAGTGACATCTCTGGCACAGCAGTCACCGGGCATGTACAGACAAGAATCTGTATTGCTAGGGGAGAAGAACAATATCAGAGTAAAAACTTCCTAGAAAGACTATTAAATTATGCAATTCAATGAAAATTGGGTTTACCAGAATGTCTCCTTTAGGTACAGATTTCCAATGTCAAATAGCAGGTTAGCACTATCTGCTTGGAGTGGACAATATTCATTCTCATTCATTCATATTCTCTCTCTCTCTCTCTCTCTCTCTCTCTCTCTCCTTCTCTTGGTGTGTGTGTGTGTGTGATATCAGTCTCCACCACAGGACAGGTGAACGATTGTCCTGAATTCTTGTGTGCATTTTCCTGCTTTTTTGTTTCATTAGTATTCTGTTGTTCCTTCAGTAATCTCTAAGGTTATTGACTTCCCACCCAAAAACTGTTGAGGTCTTCACCCGCTTAGTTTTACAGATGGCGGTGCATCAGCTTCTCCGGATCTTGGGCTTAAATGTAATTTACTGGGGCTTCCTTCCTCATAATGCACAGAGGGATCCACTGAGCATCATGTTTTCATTACTGCTGGTCCATCTTATTTAATTATTGCTTCTCATATTGCTTCTCATAAGCACTGAATCCAGGATTTCCTGTTCATTGGCTTGATTTCATAGAAGTGAATCAAGAGCTATCCTTTAGTCACATCTCCCTTCATTTGTACAGCATGATTCTTACGCATACGTATCGAAGTGTTATATAAGAGGCCCTGTTAAACCTTTATTCCAATAACATGAAATGTGCCGCAGGGACCATTTCTAAAGCAGATGAGACACGTTGCTAAGGAAACATCAATGAGGGACAATTAAATGTCATTAACTGACAGCAGCTAGGGTCCCAAACCTGGTTGCCTTCTGTGACAGCAGAGGCTGTAGCCAGCATTAGGAGAGGAAAGGGAGGCAAGCAAGCCAACTGCTCCGTCATCTTAACTTCACCGCTAACACCAAGTGGAAACCAAGGTTTATCTCTGGCTGCCTCCACTGAACAACCTTTAATCTTCTGGACTTTAACTGGCCCAAACTATTACAATTCAATTCAATTCCAGTTCATTACCCACCCTTCACCCCAAGGTCCCAGGGTGAGTTACAACAATCAAAACAAAATGTTAAAAACAATTTAGAACAACGTACCCCCTCTACTCCCAATAATGGGTAGGGTGGTACGGTCAGAGTAGACACATTGGCATCCATGGGACAAATTTAACGTTGTGCTCTTCCGATTTCTGCTTGCTGGGCAAGAGTATCCCCCTCCCTTCCCACTGTGTTCTAGATGCTCTCTTGATACTCCAGAGCAGATTTGTGAACTCCAGCTTAGTTGAATCTGGCCTTCCAGACTTAAGTCCCTTGATTTCCACGGTTCTACTCTGCATACGGCTAACAATGCAGGTGACGCTGTGGTTTAAACCACTTAGTCTCTTGGGCTTGCCGACTGGAAGGTCAGCGGTTCAAATCCCCGCGATGGAGTGAGCTCCCGTTGCTCATTCCCACTTTCTGCCAACCTAGCAGTTCGAAAGTACACCAGTGCAAGTAGATACATAGGTACCACTGTGGCAGGAAGGTAAACAGCGTTTCCGTGCGCTCTGGCTTCCGTCACAGTGTTCTGTTGCATCAGAAGTGGTCCTGCTGGCCACATGACTCGGAAAGCTGTCTGTGGACAAACGCCGGCTCCCTCAGCCTCAAAGCAAGATGAGCGCCACAACCCCATAGTCGCCTTTGACTGGACTTAACCATCCAGGGCTCCTTTACCTTTAACCTTTCAGTGTTGAATTTCAGTAGATAATGACACACCTTTCTAGGCAGTTTTTTTTTAATACAACTTTGCTTGAAAATAAGAAATGTTTGCCTCCTTTGACTTGTGGCTGTATACATTTCAGCATATCAAGCATCGTCTTCAAGGACTACAGGCTGGCTGGGTAGTTGAAGAAGACACGTTTCAGAGCCATACTCCTTACGGATACCGCACCTTTTCAAACATCATCAGCACCCTCAATCCCCTTGCCAAGCGCCACTTGGTGCTTGCTTGCCATTACGATTCAAAATACTTCCCACCACAGTCGGACGGCAAAGTGTTTGTCGGAGCCACCGACTCAGCGGTGCCCTGTGCTATGATGCTAGAATTGGCACGTTCCTTGGACACGCAGCTTCATTGTCTGAAGGTATTTTGTTCTTTTCTGCGGTTGTTTCTGCATTAACCATGAACCACAGCATGGCAACTGACCTTGCATTTTGTCCTCCGTCCTTCATCCCACAGAAGGCCGTCACAAATGGCAAGTCAGATCTCTCCCTGCAGCTCATTTTCTTCGACGGCGAAGAAGCTTTTGTCCGATGGTCCCCTTCAGATTCTTTATATGGCTCTCGGCACTTGGCCCAAAAAATGGCATCGACTCCACACCCTCCAGGCGCCGCACATACAACTCAGATTCAGGGCATTGTAAGTGAGAACTTTATGGATGGAGAAGGAAGTGGGGTGAGGTGCATGCGCTAGAGTAACTGATCTAGACAACAAATCTGAGAAATGTTGTGTGTGTGTGTGTATATACCCCTGTACCCGTGAAAATCTACGAAAGCAAATATATATATATATTCACACAGATTTCTCTTTTCTCATTGGTGCAACTGTCTGAAATGTTTTGAAGCCTCTGCTTGGTGAAGGATACGGGGTATATGGAGGCAGAAAAGTGCTTTACAATCTTTTGATGGGTATAGCTATGGGATGCAGAGCATTTTCTTTTCTTTCTTTTTTTTGCATGACTTGGGCATAATCCAGCCAAAATTAAGCACTCCGAAGTCTTGTAGATTTTTAAAAGGGAGGCAATTTGGCATGTAACTTACTCTCTCACTGGAATTGTGGAAGAAATCATCTCCATGTTTCAAATAGCAGTATGTAGCCATTGGGCCGTGTGTGAGCCACTGTCCATAGTGAATGTTCAACCATGTGAATGGCTGTGTCACAAAATGTCTCTGGGGGCTTATCCACAATTACTATTTGCCTCGCTTTTTCCAGGCATAGGCCCATATTTTAAAGCTCTTTGTCTGAGCACTAATCTTTTTTTGCCCCAGAACTTCCCCACGAAAACCAGCTCTAAGTGCAAGAAATGGCAATTTGGGTTTTCCACAGATTGCCGTTTGCTCCAATTCTGCTGTAAAGAGTGGGGGGGTTTTTGTGGGGAAAACTCTGGAGAGAAAAAAAAAAGCTTTAAAGTGTGGATTGGGTCTGGAAACATGAAAGGTATGTGTGGATAAACCGTGGGTCTGTCAACACTCCCTGATTTGGGCCAGTCAGTACGACATATTTATAGGGTTCTGTGAGTGACATTTAAAAGGCCTATTTCTTTATTGATTTCTCATAGGATCTTTTTGTGCTACTGGATTTAATCGGTGCTCGGAACCCAACATTCCCCCTTTACTTTCTGAACACAGCCCGGTGGCTGGGGAGACTTGAAGCGATCGGTAAGATCAGATTATGCAAAACATAATGACTTAAAAAACAATGGTTGCCATAACAGGAACTCTAAGCTCTTCTAGCTTCATGTGTGTAGGAGTTAAATTCTGGCTGTAAATTACTCTCCAAATTTTACAGCTCTGTATATGGCAATTGTTTTTGCCTTGGGGTGGAATCTTAATAAGAAGAATAATTTCTGACTATTGTACTCACATATCATATTGTAACCCATCTCACATTTTCTTTATTAAAATATTCATAAGCCTCACAGGATCAAATCATTTAAAATCAATGAATTAATTCATTTAAAAAAACAAAGCAGCTGAAACAATAAACAACCGTCTACAGCTGATTCACAGCAGAGTTCATATTTCATAAACATCTGAGACAATAGCCAAGTTCTTCCTTTCTTTCTTAAGCTTCCAGACCCAACTCTGTAAGATAAAAATCTATGCTGATATTACCCAAATAGTGAGTTTGCTAGCATGGGATGCTAGTCGGCCAGCATTTAGCAGTACAGTTGTACCTTGGAAGTTGAATGGAATCCGTTCCGGAAGTCCATTCAACTTCCAAAACGTTCTGAAACCAAAGCACGGCTTCTGATTGGCTACAGGAAGCACTTGTAGCCAATTGGAAGCCGCGTCGGATGTTCGGCTTCCAAAAATAGTTCGCAAACCGGAACACTCACTTCCAGGTTTGTGAAGTTCGGGAGCCAAAACGTTCAAGAACTAAGCTGTTCAAAAACCAAGGGATGACTGTACTTCATATGAGAAGCCCAAACTGGTTTTTTTTCAACCTGAGATGTCATAAATCAGGGATGGGGCATCATTGGCCTACAAGTCCCTTTAGCACTAGCCCCTGTGGGCAGTGGTCAAGGATGTGGGTTGAGAGTCCACCAACATCTGGAGGGCCACAGGTAGTACATGTGGGGATGGGTTTTAATAGATAGGAGAGGTTATATTCATTGTAATTTATTCCTCCCACACATCTGGGTTGAACAGTTTCAAAATCCTACCCTTGGCAGCAAAATTAATAGGAATTAGGCTATAAAACCTTGTTTTGAGCAAATCCAACTATGAAGTAAGTTGGCTTTCCCCCTTTTAACCCGCTTAAGAATCAGGCAACAACTGGTAAAGTAAGTTTAAAAATAATATTTACTTACTTTATAATTATGCATTGGATCACAACAAAGGCAGCCGCAAATCTATGCAGGCAAAATATTTACAATATAAGCAGCTTCAGGAATGTGCCTGGAGCTGGAGCAAGTGGAGACATGTCTGCATCCAACACTGGTCAAAGGAAAAGAGGAACAGGAAGCATTTTATGTCCCTTCCTCTCCAGGAAAATGAGGGGAAATGACATCACACAGAGTGCTCTCTACCACTTGTATTTCTATGGTCTGCCTATCAACAATTCAGCTCTGTGGTATTAGCGCCTTCTCATGCTAACTAGCAAGAATATGCATTTGTTTGGCTGCTTTGTTGTTTAGTCGTGTCCGACTCTTCGTGACCCCATGGACCAGAGCACGCCAGGCACTCCTGCCTTCCACTGCTTCCCGCAGTTTGGTCAAACTCGTGTTAGTAGCATTGTTTGGCTGATAATTCCCCACAAGACACGGGCTGCATCATTCACAAGGCCATTGTGCTGTGGAAATTGTATGTGGGGTGTGTATTATTCATTTGTGAATCAAAGTTAGTCTTCCCTATCCTTCGAGCCCCACTTGTTAGATTACACCCCCATCATTTCTAGCTAGCATCTGGGGACCTTGGGTTAGGAAAGGATGGTCAAAATGTTTAAAACATTTCAAATTTAGGGTCTTGGCTTTTTTAACAAAATATTGCCATACACTGTTTAAACTTTTTTATTTTATTTTTTAAAAACCTGCAGAACAAAACCTCGTTGCTTTGGGTTTGCTAAACAATTACTCTCCTGAAAGGCCCTATTTCCGGCCTGACTTACGAAGACATCCAGTAGAGGATGACCACGTTCCATTTTTAAGAAGAGGTATGACAACTTTTTATACATTATACTTTTGGCAGCAGAGTCTGAAAGATGAGAACTTGGGGCAATGGCAGAAGGGATATAAGGCAGACTCTTATACATACCTGCATTAACATTAAAATATAAACATGTTCAGCATTAACTAATGATGTGATATTATTGCATTTTCTGTAGGGCTTGAAAGGTGGAAATCATTTTTTAAAAGTTATTTTTTATATGGTTGCATTTCTAATTTCTTTACCCTCTTATCAGTAAGCTCTGGAATTATTTCTGATCTAATACTCACTAAAGAAATATCACTGGACTAGAATGTAACACCACAGTGCTATTGTGTTTATATAACCAAGTAAAGTACATGCCCAGAAGTCCAGTAATCTCCAGAATCATCATCTTTGTTCTCTTCCCTCCAGGGGTTCCAATCCTACACCTGATCCCAGCTCCTTTCCCTAGAGTGTGGCACACCATGGAAGACAATGAAGAAAATCTTGACAAGCCAACCACTGACAACCTCAACAAGATTCTACAAGTATTTGTGCTGGAATATCTCAATCTGTGATGGCACACTGTTGGCTCCCACACAACTCCTGCTCTGTTTTTAAGGCTACCACTGGTTCCTCTTTAGCTGCTTTCAAAAACAAACTTTTGGAGAATATAGGAATAAAATAGCTTAGTTTTTAATCTTTGCCCCCTAGAGGAAAATGGAAAGAACAGCAATTCTTTAAGGTTTAGTGGTACACACAACTGTGGGTAAACCGAATTCTGGCAGTGGGGAAAATAAACATTTATACCAAACTGTGTTCAAGTAGAAGGAAAAACACAACTGTTCATCTTTCACTGAAGAAGAAATAAATGAAAAGGCTTAGTTTCATTATGCTACACAATGATATTCAGTACAGTATTTCATGATTTTAGCTACAGCAACATTCCAGAAAATTAAGTGCTATTTCCTTTAACATCAAGTGATAATAATTTAGTGCATACTTGGTATGCAGTTAAATGTGAACAGAAGATAGGTGATGAGAGGAATCCATCCTTGTAGCTTATTTCTTCTGTCCAGATGAATCTCATGAAGTGGTGCACTGTATGAGGTTCCAAAATAAATGTTCATTTACTGTGCCATAACTTGTAGTCTAACTGGGGGAAAGGAGTCCCTATGCCTGGATTACCATTTTGTACAAGGTGTGGAGGGGGGTAAGGTTCTCTTTTAAATCATAATGTTACTACGCAATGCCCTGATTGCGTAGCCCTACGATCATTTATCAGGCGAAGGGTCATCCCATCTTACTGTGTAATCTCTACAGGCAATTACTCAACAGTAGAATTCAAGCTTAGAGGTGAATCATAGATGAAGCAACTGCTTGATGCCTAATTAAATTCCACTGAATATATCAAGTCACCCTGACTCTGAATGCAACACATTTTCAGGCTGCATTTTTAGATCCTTTTAAAAACACACACAATGCACATCAGTGGTAGTATCTTGCAGATTTCATTGTACAGTTCAATCTCAGCACCCTGCTTTAATTGTACCAGAATAGTTTTGCCACTACAGCTAAAACGTCAACCTCTGATGGGCTTGGTCAATTCCCTGTTCCAGTCCCTCTTCCCTGTACACGAACCCACAGAACATTTCCACCACTAAGATTCACTGCCTCCCTCCCTCCCTCCACTTTGCTTATTCCCCACCACCTCCCATCAGAGTTTGGGCCTGTGTGGGAACATAATGCTGCAACTGTGAGCTTTGTTGCTATGGCAGGATGTCTGCAAATACATTTGAGCTCCAATACCTCCATCACACAAGCATGGTCTGTAGAATTATATCCTTCTAAATAGTTGTAACTATGGGTTTTAGTATATGGTAGTGGTGGGCATTTATTGCGTACATGTGTATCCCTCAAAGGAGAACAAGATGAGACACTTTATCCTCACAACAAACTGGTGAGATAGGTTAAGACAAGAGACAATGACTGGACCCAGGTTACCCAGGGAGCTTTACAGCTGAGTGTTGAGTTTAACTCTGGTCTCACATGTCACAATCGAACACTCTATAACCATTATCTTTCATTATACCCCAAACTTGGGAATGCATTTGTTAGAAAGAATGTTAAACCTTCAACCATGTACCAGGCATGCAGGATTAACAGCATTACCTTATGGCTGTTGGTAAATTTTCCACTTTGGATAGGTGATCTAACATTTACACTACCGAGTTATTCTGAGATAAAAGTCCTAAGTCTGATTTGTATCTAATTCTTGAATATGTAGTGACCTGGATGTAGTCTTTAAAAACAGAGCACCATTCTTTGTGTTTACATTTGGATAAGCGAGTGTCTTGTATATTGGCACGGAATAATAAAATAAACACTTGTTAAGTCTGTTGGAGCCTATTTTCTCCCTCACGCTTAGTTCTCCAGAGTTATGTTAGTCTGAAGGACCAAGATATACAAAATGAGTAAGATACAGTGGTACCTCGGGATGCGAATGGGATCTGTTCCAGAGCCCCATTCGCATCCTGAATGGAATGGAAGATGCGACGGCGCGTCTGCACGTGCGCAGATCGCGTTTTGCCGCTTCTGTGCATGCACGTAATGTCATTTTGAGTGTCTGTGCATGCACGAGCGGCAAAACCCGGAATTAACGTGCTCCATTACTTCCAGGTTGCCGCAGAGCGCAACCCGAAAGCGCTCAACCTGAAGCACATTCAACCCGAGGTATGACTGTAATTCATTTTACTGGACATCTTCTGTGGCTTAGCAGAATACAAACAGCCCAAAGGAATGTATGGGCTATACCAAAGGGAGTTCCACTCATACAACACAACTTCCATTTCCCCTCCTCCCCGCAGAACCCAACACCCCCAAATCTGCTCCAGAGGGACCCCTTTGCAGCTGATCTTGAGGCTTAGAGAGGAAGTTCTACTGGGCACATGGAAATCTGTTGCACATGTAGAGCAGCAACATTGGATTCAGCCCTATTTTAAATTCTACCCACACCCAATGACACACGTCTCTTTGAGCTGGGTGGAAGAGGGCATATAAACCTCTTCCACATTAAGGAGAGTGACTTGGAAAACCTGAAATGGCTCTGGTACAGTTGTCCTGCCTCAAAGAACATCATGTGCCCTTTTAGCATTAAGTGGATATATCTCACAATCAAAATAACCAGACACCCAGCAGCGGACATGCTAGAAAAGGAAAGGTATCTCTGTTCAGCAAGGCATTTGGGAAAGGGAAGGTGGAAAAGCCAAATCCTGAAATCAAATCACCCCCCCCATCCTCCTTGCAGAAGGGTCCTCTGAATCACAAACAGGAGAGGGTAGGAATGTAAATGGCTGCCTTTAGTTGTGGAGAGAAACCTGGAGGTAGGAAGAAGGTGGGAGAGTCCACATGCCTGCTGCAGCAACCTGGTTCCATGCATGCTGTTAGTGTGACTGTTTTGGAGAGCAGGGTGGAGGAGAGAGGCAGCCACACTTTGTGGTTTTCCATGGTAGAAAAGTAAAGTTGGTGCTGGTCACCAACTAATCTAAATCATGTTCCCTTGTAGGTAAGGACTCACTGATGGTGCAGTATATAATGTAGGCAGGTGGTATACAAATTTTCACTGGCAACAGAATGAAGGAAAAAGTATCATAATACTTATTAGCGAAACATTAAAATATGCACTCAAATCAGTTACTGACCATGCTAGTTGAAACTGCTAACAAAAAACAGTGACTGGCCTGTTGCTATACTTCCCATTTTAGCATCTTGCTTACCTTCATGCAGAGAGGTACCATCACTTTTTTAAAAGCAGATGGAAAGAAGTTTTAAAATCAGTGTTTCCATAAATAAACAATGCTACTAGGTTAACGAAAGCATTCTTTCCACATACCATGCCACTACTCTGAACTCTTCAAACAGGATTAACAATAGTTTAAAAGGACCACCCTAAGATTTCCCAGCACACTGTCAAACACAGATGACAGAAATAAAAATGAATCTGTGATAGTTAGGAGAGTTGATAACTCTTGTGAACCTGGCAGCAATATAAAGTATTTATTTAGATAAGCATCTCTTAATGTCAAATAAGATTTCAAGTGGGTCTGTTGGACCTCTAAGTGGTCATTTATATATGACACACACCTTTCCAATTAAGGAAAATGTAACTTTTAAAAATATGATTACATCATAGGCAAAGTAGTTTTGGAGAAATTTGGTAATTGGAAACACTCTTCATCACCATCAAGAAAATGATATAGAACCTCACTTCTGGCCAAATTTGTTATCTTCTGAAATTCCTTGATATATTGTATTGTAATCACTTACAAAATAAAAAATAAAACATGAATAAGCTCACCGCTTGTATAGCTGCAACTTTTACAGTCAGAGATAGTAAATGAAACAACAAAAACACATTTTCATGATTGGAAATATTTGATCCTGGTCCATCTAAAAAATATGAATAGTCTTGTAGAAAAAAGTGAGCAATAAAATAGATTTAAAAAATAATCAAACAATAAATATGGAAAATAGTTTATTGGGGCCTGGGCTGACCTTGAGTGCCAGTTCCATATCTGTGGGGAGCATTTATTAAACCAGTCCTGAATCCCTGGGTTGCCCCTATTCCTGGGACTCCAAATCCTTGTGTGAAGACACTGCTGTAAGGTACAGTTCCACGGTTGAAGCCTAGTCTGTAGGGCCTTGTCTGAGTATTCATGAGAATGACTGGATTCATATTTTTGCCTGGTGTGTTAAAGGAGAATTCTGGAGGCGGACTACTTGCTTTAGCTGGAGTAGATGTAGCTACGTTAGAGTTTTCTGCCATTTTTAGAGGTGGCATTGGAATGATGTGATGATCTGAAAGATTCAGCATATTGTTTGCAATAGTTCCAGAGGTCAAGGTTGGCCTAATCCAGTCATCTTTGAAAATCTGAACAGTCAACGTAGACACTAGCGTATACAACCGATTGGTCACGTGAGCAAGTACCATTTGTTCATTAGCATCTCTTCGAATTCTCACGTGTACTGATCCGGCCTAGAAAGCAAAGAAGAATAAGCTCATTGCTCCCCTGCACTTGAAGCAAACAAACTGTGCAGGAGAGAAACAATCTTCAAGTGATGTTATTAAAAAGAGTGACATGCTTTGTTTTGAAAAAATAAAATAAAGTCAGGTGGGGGGATACATACCAGAGAACCAAATCCCAATGTCCAAAAATGCTCGTTTCGTACTTCTAAGACACCATCCAATGTAGAAACCTAATTGAAGACACACAATAAATCACAATATTAGTATTAAAATGCTAATGTTTCTGACAGCTTATTCATAAAGCCCCAAGGGTTGTGTTAATAGAAAAGCTCACTTTGAGTCCAACCTCCTTGAAATCAATGTGTTTTCTATGTAAACATGCAGAAGATCAAGATGTAAGCCTATTTATACTTCCAACTGCATTCTTCAAAAGGCTACTCCACGTGGAACACAAGACAGCATAAGATACATCTCATAATACTGATCTGAACATTCTATATTTATATTTTAATTTATTAGTAAAGTATTAACAATGTTTTTTTTTAAAAAAAATGTGTATCTATAGCTTCTATAGTATCCAAACTAAACATGTGAACAAAGGGATCATTGGAAAATTAATGAGAGATGCTGTTTACCAAATTCCTACAAAAAGCACATATTTCATTGATACTGAAAACTGAAACACCAAGTATTAGAAAATAAGGAAATATTGCCTTCTCTTCCTTGGATACACAACCTATAAAAATATATATTGTTCATGCTCTGGGGCAAGGGTGGCCCTGGCCACTGTATACCAATGTAACATTTTAAACTAACTTACTTCTCTTATAAGTTTATCAAGCTGTCCAATCACATGAGGTGGCGTTGTCTGAAAAAACAAAAAATACTATTACTTTTAAAAACTGCCAAAGAGGGTTCCCCCCCCCATAGTTCTTAAATGACTCAACAATCTAAAGACAATAAAAGGGGCTCACTACATGGAGTGGAGCTGCTATGCCAGCTTCCTGGCAGATGGCTACCGTTGCTTAACAGGAGGGAGGGGGTGAGGGGGCAGTAAAGTTGGCATAATGTAGATGCACCAAGAAACCACTTGATTTGGCTCCACCAGTGTGTTTGCGCCACACTGACCTCCCCGCCACCTCCCACTCTGTTAAGGAATAGCAGCCCACATGCCAGGAAGTTAGCATAGCAGATCCCCTACATCCAGAAGCCGCTTCTGCTGAGGATGCACTATGGACACTAAAGTGGGACTCTAAAAAACGACACTGTGCTTTCACCTCTTAATAGGCACGTTCTTGCTCAAGGTTCTAGCAAACTAGCAGTGTTCTCCTCCCAGGATACTCCATTCTGTAACCCTCCCCACCCACACCTCCAGGTTTTCTTTCCTGACATGCATCATTCTGTGGTTGTTGGGGGCTTGAGCATGCTCAATTCTCACCAGGCCTTTTTCTGCCCCTGTAGGCCTTTGTTTACAATTCAGTGAAATATTTTAAAATTTACATGTATTTATTTGTAAAATTTGGAGACTGCTTTCCACCAGATTGTCCCATAACACTATCCCCCAGTCTTAAAAAATACATTCATGAAGACAGAAGGCAAGTAAAATAAATAAAAGATTACAACAGTAGAGCACTCAAATTCAGAACCAACTAAACAGATCCTCTAAAGACATAGAAAAGATCTGTTTTTAACCATATGGTGAAAAGCCACCAATGATTATGCCAGCCACACTCCCAGGGGGGTGGAATTCTAGAGTTGTGGCACAATGGCCAAGAAGTGCTTGTCTTGCATCCCAGAATGACAGAGCACACTCAGCACTAGAACCATGAAGGAGGCCCCCTCAACTATCTCAAAGTATAGGCTGGTTGATATGGGGAGAGATGCTCCATCAGTTATCCACGTTCCAAGTCATTCTAGGCTTTATATACCAACAGCAGCATCTTAAATTGGGTCCAGTATCATATAGGCAGCTGTTGCAAATCCTGCATATTAGGTGTAATATGGAACATTTTTTAACACTATAATATAAAGTGAGAGGCTGTGTGTGTTTTTTTTACATTAAATGGGTGATGCCAACCTTGGCTACACTGAAAGATGCTATCACAAAGTCACTTCTCTCATTGGCTCACCTGAAGCAATACCTTCCCACTGTAGACGCTCATGGGATACATGGTACCAAACGTCATCAAGGCAATGGCTAGAGCAGAGGCAGTATCTACTGCAAAATAATTACTGAAAGAAACAAGGGTAACATTAGCGGGCACACCTGTTTTTCAGCCTTCAGTATCTATGAATGTCTTCTTTAAATTCATGAGTACTTACTTAATTTCGATTAGCATGTATGTAATGCAAAGAGCTAAAGCCCCGGCAAGGTCGATCAAGATGAAAGGGTTCATGCGTGGAAGAAAGATGCTGCTCAGCCCAGGAATGATCCCACACAAACTAAAAGAAAGCAAGGAATAAGATGGATCAATAGTGGAAACATCCAGTTAAACTGCAACACACGCAATTTATAGGTACAGTGATGGCTCTTATGGCAGCCCTCTGCAGACAGGGAACTCTACTTGACTCAGGTGTAAGCCTTATTGCTGAGGGAAATGATATAAGGGACAGGAGTATACCTAAATGCTAAAATAAAATCAAGGAAAAAGCTCTTCAATTTTAGTTACAGATATTTCCTCCCAGCTCTAACTGATGGTGCCCAGTTTCATAAAAGGCTTTAGCTACTGAAATGACATGAGGGCCTCTCCAACTATAACTTATTTATTTAGGGCAGAGCACACACTTTGCATTAAGATGGTTCTCAATTCAATCCCTGGCATCATTCGTCAGTTAAGAGGATCAGGTGGCACATGCTGGGGAACAGAAATCCTGGAAAGCGGCTGCTAATCAAGTGTTGACAGAATGGATTAGGCAGAGAAATAGTCTGACTTATAATAGTCTGACTATTAGGCAGCTTTTTATGCAAAAGTGGACTTGGGGAATCATCTTGCTTTTTCATATATGTATTTTAAGAAACTTAACATGAAGGCCATCACCAGCCACCATATGATCTGATGACGGACAGGATACAAACGTTAATGGGGAATTCAAACTCTTCTTGATCCTACTCTCACTCATAAAGAGGGAGGTGTTTCACGATGTTAACCAGAGCAGAGACAGATGCCATCAAGTATCAACCTAGCAAATTCAAAACACTTTCATATTATTGTGACATTTTCTAGAAACATTTTCCAGAAATCCACTTTTCCCAAGACCAGATGGAAACATAGGACAGTTGGTTTAGCAATGATGTCAGGTTTCTAAACCATTACACCAAATGAGAGCAAACACAGACCATCACAACTGAATACTTTGGGAAAATGTAGGAACTATGTACCTTGTCTTCTAAATTCTGTTTTATCTCTGCTCAGTAACTCATCTTACAGTAAGGCCATTTTAGTAGGGGGAAGAAGGTGCAGGTCAGAGGCAGTCCTTGGTCTTGTCAAACTGCACGACCAGCAAGGCCCATGGCCAAACTCACTATTCCTTCTATATAAACCTTGCCATTCACTGGCAACAGGCATGGGAAGATTTAGTCCAAGGGCTGCCAGCTGCTGATCTGTAACGTCTTATTTTTGCAGCAGCAAAAAAAGAAAAAAGGCAATGCTGTTCTAGGCTGCATCAATGGAAATATAGTATCCAGATCAAGGAAAGTAAAATTACCACTCTCTTCTGCCTTGGGCAGATCACATATGGAGTACTGTGTCCAGTTCTGGGCACCACAATTTAAGAGGGATATTGACAAGCTGGACCATGTGCAAAGGAGGGCAACCAAGATGATCAATAATCTTGAAACCAAGTCTTATGAGAAACAGTTGAGGGTGTTGGGTATGTTTAGCTTGGATAAGAAGAGACTGAGATGAGATATGATAGCAATCTTCAAATATTTAAAGGGCTGTTACATGGAAGATGGAGGAGGCTTTTCTCCTGCTCTAGATGGTTGGATTTCGACCACTGGATTCAAGTTACAAGAAAGGAGATTCTGACTAAACATTAGGAAGCACTTTCTGACAGTAACAGCTGTTCGACAGTGGAGCAGTCTCCCTTGGAAGGTAGTGGACTCTCCTTCCTTGGAGGTTTTTAAGCAGAGGTCGGATGGCCACCTGTCATGGATGCTTTAGTTGAGATTCCAGCACAACAGGGAGTTGGACTAGATGATCCTCAGGATCCCTTCCAACTGTATAATTCTATGGCTCCATTATTTTGTTACCATATCATCCTTTTAACTTACCTCCTACTGAGATCTGCAACATGTTCCTGTAGCCAACTTGTACTTGCAGCTACAAAAAAAAAAAAAAACCCACCATAGCAAATATTATTATTAGAATACTTATGATAGCATGTCAGTTACTAAAACACACAGAAACATATTTTTGAAAACTGCAAGTGCAATTCTATGTGAGGCCTGCAGGAAAATAATAGGTCTGGATATATGTTTTATTGTTCCAGGTCAACTCACTTATTGTGCCAGCATAGGTACAGTGTTCTTTAGCATCATTACTTTAATAATAGTATTCTGATATTGTAAGAACAATATACAAGACAGGTGTGAGTCAGGGTCAGTGGCAGGTGTTTCTTAAAACAGTATTTTAAAATATTTCTAAGCCTTTCTGGGAAATCCAACATGCCTTACAGAAATAAAAAATGCAAAATGACAAAATGAGCAATGCAAAAGTTAAAATCATCCTATACCCCCCCCCAAAAATGAGAAAATCCAATAAAACATTTCCCCCAGAAACAGTAACCAAAGTCCAGTGAATAAAAAGATCAGACAAAAATACTATAGCTTGACAAGTATATATATGAAACTGAACACTTAAGCTTATTGACATTTAAAACGTTTTGATAAAAGGCATTTGCAGGTGTAGACCTTGATAGTATGGCACCATGTGCCAGGCCAAAATTTGCTGCCCTCCCCACAGCCCTCCTGCGACCTTCCCAAAGCCAGGTAAGGGAGGTGCTGGGCTTTGGGAAAGAGTCGCGAAGACTCTGAAAGGGTCCTAGAGTCCTTACGACTCCTTCTCAAAGCTGGGCAAGTGCTAACTAGACTTTGGGAAGGAGGTGGGAGGACTCTAGGACCCTGTCAGAGCCCTCAGACTTCCTTCCCAAACCAGGTCCTTACTAGGCTTTGAGGAGGCAGAAAGGTGCCCCCTTGGCTCAGCGACTTGTGACTTGTGCGGGGGCTCTGTCCTAAATCAGCCCGTGACATGTGCATAAGCAAGCCTCATCAGCTTAAGATTTACACACCTTCCATAACTGTTTTTTAGATAAAGCATCATCTAGATGTGAACAACTGTTACTCAGAGGCACCCACAAGTACATTTGTCAGAAAGAATTGCCCCAGGCTCTCTGGCAAGTAGAATCACTCAGCAAAGAGTTCTCATTGGCAGTACAATTTGGAGAGCATGTTTCTTCTCCACTGCAAATGAGAAAACACCACCCACTTCTCCCAGGCCCTCTAGGCATACAAGAAGATTTGGGGGAGAGGAGGGGCTGGGTGGCAGTCAAAAATAGTGGCTAGCCAGAAAGTAAAATTGTTTTTTGTAAGTAACTCAGATCTCCAAATCCATGGACATTCACTCACCTTAGTTTTAACACATGTATTCATTACGTACCTTCAGAGACATAAGCAAAAGGTTTATTCCTAATAGAAAGCATTGTAAACAGGTTGAAGGAGAGTGCCACAAAGGTACCAACCAACAATCGACCCCTAAAAAGAAGAAATCAATTTTAATGCCATTGACTATCATAATATTCCACCAAGTACTAGTTACCTTAGCCAGTTATTTTATTTACTAACCAGTTTTTGATCCCATTTTTCTTCTTCATTTAGCTACATTTAATCAGCTTTTATTGAAATAGAAGACTTATGTCTTTAATCTTATTCCAATGTATACAGAGAATTACAGTTCTCCTCTACAATATTTATCCATGAGTGTTACATCCCCAGCAGCAAACATATAAATATCTTTTTTAAAAAATATCTTTCCCCACAACTATGAGTTAATTTTTAACTACAAATACAATTGAGAGACATTAAATTCAAAAGGAATTTTGCCAATGGCCTCAATATCATGTCAGCGTAAACTTTATTGTTCTGCATTAAACAATGTAGTAATGTGGAGAATTAATACTGTATTAGCCATGTCCCTTTATCCCTGTAATATTTAATTCAATACTTTTGCATATTAAAAGCACTTACGTGTGAATCTCTGGTTGTTCCAGAAATCGTTCAGCACTACAAGACACAATAATAATAGTTTTACAGTTAACTGTTCTTTCAAGACATCTGTTACAAAGCAATCCTATTGGTGGAACAGGAGGCATAGTGGATCCAAATCCCTTTGAGCTCATGCCAGCAGGGTAGAAGATGAGGGATTGCCCATCTTTCTTTTTTGCCCCCCTTTGAAGGTTCTCCTTTTAAATAACACACATACAAAAATGCATATACCAGCCCCAGGGCCTGTTCACTCCCCCCCCCCCCCCGCAACCCATGCCTTGCCTCATTCCAGGACAGGGTTAGAGGACTAGGAGGGTTTTGGACCGAGCAGATCCAATGCCTTCCCCAATCTGTCCCAAGAACCCCTCTCTGCCATTGAATTTTGCTGCTGCAGGGAGGCCCCCATGGTTGGAACTCCCTCTCCAAAGATGCACCTCTTTCTCTGCCTATGGTGAGGGAGATTCACAAAATCCCAAGGACCAAAGGATTACAGCCTTAGTCACACATCATGTGTATGTACACCAGCACAAAGCAGCAAGATGAGGACTATGGTGTCAAAAATTAAAATTGACTTCTAGCATTATTTAGTTCCTCTTGTTACATATCAGTCGTAAGTGCAAGCAATATTCCTACCTTTCCTTGAGTATAAAGAGCGCCCCAAGCTGTGCTAGAACTGTGGAAGCAAATACTGCTAGGACTTCAAATCTCTCAAACCTGAAATTTGAGAGGTCAGACATTTTAAAATCAATATGGGCAGACAAGTATTCTGATCAGGAAGAAAACTCTCAGCACATTCAGAGGGACTTGCTTGCAAAGCTAAATTATTTGTCCTGTACAATAAACTGTGAGGAAACTATTTTCTCATAGATTGGTTAAAATGGTGTAAGGCCTTCAGGGACCAAATAAAATGGTGCAGGGCAGGGGACAGATGATGATCTGACCTATAGGTGCATAAGCTGGCAATCCCTGCATTAAGGGTCTCGCATCTGAAGCGAATATATATGTTGGTATCAGGCAAAAACAAGGCTCGAATGAAATCTTACACACAATACCATTTTTGCATGCAAGTTCCAAACTTCTTTATATAAATATGGCTGATTGTACAAATTTTGCACATTTCCATAGACTTTGATAATTTTTTTAATTAAAAAAACCCTTACATGTTTATCACATACTTTAGAACAAATATTTTCAGGAGACATGAAATATCAGCATATCACTTACCCAAATGAATAAGCTGGGCTGGGCTTCTTCATCATTACCCAATAACTTATCAAGCATGTTATTAAACTATATTAAAAGAAAACAATGGAAATTCAAATAAGCAAAATCTAGCTAATAAAAACTCAGTTTTCAATAATTCATTAATTTATTGAAATAAAGTTGCTTTGGCAGTGCAACTGCATACAGAAAGACAGAGCAATAAGCTCCATTATGTTCAACGGGTCTTAGTTCCTGGTACATTGTACTTGGATTAGACCCACTGAAATTGATGGACCTGATCAGTCATGCCCATTAATTTCCATGGGTCTACCATGGGTATGACTAACATTGGTTTTAGATAACAGTATAAAGAAAATGTCACATACATTATATGGAAGTGTTACAAAATGAGATGAGGATTTTTTAAAAGTAAAACATACCTGAAAAGATCAAAGATAGTTAGGTAGGTATATGCAGTTAAAGCTGTGGAAAGAAGGTTTATACTTTACTTACACATAAATACACAATAAAGAATGAATACACAGTAAAGAAGCTTCAGGTTCTCCTGCCTGCAAAATATTCCTTTCAAGGATTAAACACTTCATACCATTACCTACATACTCCCATGTCTTCTAAAGATACAAGACACATTTTACAATAGTGGTGGGGAAACTGTGACCCTCCAAATATTGCATCACGACTACTGGCTGCCTATGCTTTGTGCTTATATGCTCAGTAGTCAAACCGTGGGTTGCAAGACAGCTCAAGGGAATTATAAGTGCTAATATTCTGGGACTGCTCCACTGCAGCTGGAAGACAAGCAGCAGCTAAAGCTGTAAGCAGCTGCTCCTGGAGTCTCAATGAAGAGCCCATGGGCATCATGGTGCCCTCAGAAAAACTGCTCATTTTTTGGTCTGATTTTAATTTGTGGGGAGGGGCTACCTATTTGGGCAGGGTTCCTCTTTCTTCTTCTTCTTCTTGCCTGTTCTTTTTTCAGAGTCTGCATGTTTAGGGATGTTCTGAGCATCACCAGTTTTTCATCTATGAAATGGCTGTATCGTGGTGCCCACTAGGGCTGGGTGATATCTGGTTTTCAACACTATCACCAGCTAAACACTGTGATATACTGAAATATCACAATGTCTGGAATAAGGATGGAGCAATGTGGAGGTATTGGCTGGCTTCACGGTTTTTCTCACATCGTGATTTCTGCCAGCGACTGCTCTTGTGATCTGCTGCCCCCTGCAGGAAGTAGGGAAGAGCTACGCTGGCAGAGTTAACAGGGAGTGAAGGAATTGAGAGAAGCATTGTGATTTTTGTACAGCACATTCACACATCATGATTCACAATATATTGGCAGGCCATGTCAAAAATCTGAAACTAATATCACAATATGGACTTTTTTGGATGATATATTAATATAACACCTAGCCCTAGTGCCCACAACAGTTTCTTAAATTTTCAGATGTGCTCCTAGACCCATAAAGTTCGGGGAAGTCTCATCTACTCCACTCCTGTCCTTCAAGTCAATGCCTAGAGCAAGGATAGAGAAACTCTAGCCCTCCAGATGTTAGGAACAAAGCTGCCTTATACAACGTCAGACCATCGGTCCATCTAACTTAGTACCGTCTACACTGATGGGCAGTAGCTCTCCAAGGTTTCGGACACGAGTCTCTCTGTTTGAAGCTGGAGCCTTTTGCATGCAAAGCATCTGCTGTATCACTGAGCTCCCTTCGGCCTCAAAACAGTGTGGCTCAGGCCCACAAGTGTTTTAGTCTACCAGCATCTGAAAGGCCACTGGTTCCCCATCCCTGGCCTAGAGCAATATGAGGGGTCTGGTTGCCAGGAAGCGAGGAAGGCACTAGGTGCAAAGGAGCACCATACATGTCAGAATTATCTTACCCACTCACCCAGCCACAGATTTAACTTTAAAAAATACCAAAAAACTCTACATAACTGCACAAGCCACATAACCCAAGAAGGGCATGCCAGGCCAAACATTAGGTTTGCAAAACCTAAGCAAGAATAAAAATGACAACTAAGGCAAAAAAGTGCACAGGGTCATGATCAGCTCCACTCACAAGAAGCAGTCATTATATCTGTGATCTATGCATATTTGCAATGTGGGGAAATGTGCCCCTCTTCAATCTGGACAGTATTAAAGGCACAAAAGCAGCTAGCTCCACAGATTTCTAAGTACTTTAAGAACTAACAGTGCCAGTGTGATCAAGGAGCATTCATCTGGTACAGACCTGGCAATTAACTGCAAATTCAGACAAAGGCTTACAGACTGTAGGATTATTCTTAATAGGCCCTGCCTCAAGAATACTCCAGGGGAGGAACAACAAGAATGCTTAGACCATTTAAAATACATTTTGGAAGAAGTACATGATAGACACAGTTAGATATCACAAGATGCTCACAGATCTACAACTCTTCTAATTATAATATAGACTGCTTAATTCTGTTACACATACAGGATTCTGCTTCTTTATATTAATACTATTATCAGTTTACTATGCAGAAGCATTTAAATGCAATAATATAAACATACCTATGCTGTTTGTTGAACTGCACCACATAAGGAGGAAGCCAGTACATACTATGTTTATCGCACCAAACAACAAGATCTTCCATGACTGTAAATGACAATCGTTAAAATGACTACTTATCAAGAGAATTGCAATAAAGCTTATTTGTCATAAAAAAACCTTACAATCCTGCAACACACTCACACAATTTTGAATGAGCATTTTATGCCACCATTAGCTTTAACACTCTTGCTGATCTCAAGAGACAGCAGCGAAGCACACTCTTGACCAGTGGTTCCCAGTTGGTGGTCCATGGACCCCCAGGGATCTGTGTAACCCACCCAGGGGGTCCTTGGCACCATTCACATAACAAAAAGTACCATAGAGGTATCAAAGTTTTCAAAAGTAGGGTCGCCATTGCTTGGATTTTGAAAAACAGGGGGTCCACAGTACTTAGATAATTGTGAACCACTGCTAGTCTAGACCACATGTGAGGAACCTTTGGCTCTCCAGCTGTTGCTAAACTACAGCTCCTATTATCCTTGGCCAGTGCCCATGCTTGTTGGGGCTGATGGGAGCTGTAGTTCAGCAACATCTGGTAAGCTAAAAGTTCCCCACACCTGTTCTAGACAGCTGTATGTACACTTCATTCAGATAGTCATTCAAAGCCTCAAAAACGATTTATGAAGTGTGCTCCTCCCTCCTCTGGTGTGCCACTTTCAGCGCAAAGATCCTAGCTTACATTAAGACAAAATTACCAAACTGGGGAACTAGGGCTAACTAGCCGTGAAAATAAACCAGGAGAGGAGGAGGAGATGGGTAAGGGAGGAGTATACAGCCAGTGTATTCATCCCTAACTTCATAAAATCACAGACAGCAAGGAGACTCTCATCAGTTCAGAAAGTAGTACAAAATCACACAACAAATTAAAATCAAACAGGAGCAAATAAAGACAGGCAATTGCAGCATAAACATTGTCTGAAACAACCTGGCAGTATGTCCCTCTTCCAAAATCATTTATTAATGTCATATCTTCTAATGAAAAACAAATATTTATTGGAATCAAGTTTCTGTTACAGCAAGCAAAGAGGTGTATTTCTCTGAGAAGACATGTAACTAGAGTTTTAGTGTCTGTACTGTAAAAGAAAACTTTACCCTTCGATCAGCAGCTACTGATCTAAATTCCTGTGTTAACTTGCCAAGTAGAGACCTCTGTGATTTGCGAAATAAGTGTATTGTCCCCTGCAAATAAAAAAGCAATAGCACAAATCGTTGTCAATCTCTTAATTATTGAAACTTTCCATTTCTTCAATCACATTCCCCAAAATGAGCTTGATTTCTGAACGCTGGTCTTTATTATAAGGAAAGTTGTTTCACCAATGTTACACACTGTCGCAAAGTAACACTTACTTAGGAGATAAGAATAAATACAGTTAACCCTGGCAAGCAGGGACAAGCCCGGGTTGTAAAAGCTCCTGTGCCCTTAAGAGCCATATAACAGGCAGGAATTCAGTAAATGAAGCTCTCATTATCACAGCATCCTGCACCAAGTGTTTGTTTGGGTTTTTTTTCTCCATTTATCACATTTCTAACCCATTTGGTTCTAATAATTTTGAGGTGGTTTTATCTCCACTATATCTCTATAAATTTGGTTAGCTTAACAGATGGTTAGTTGCTCAGGGGCCTACCACCGAACTCTGTGGCTGAAAAGGAGTTTGAACTCAGACATCCATGTCAAGATTATCCCCTCAAGTCCAGACTAGGGTCTCTTTGTAGAAATCTGATACACATTAAACCCGTGGTTCCCAATGTGGGGTACAATTTGATTTTTAAGAGGGGGGCAATTCGAGAATGAGTTATTAACAGTTAATGGCCTTTTAGGCTTCCTCCACGTGAATAAGAGTTCACTTTTTGAATAATAAGAATTATATGTCACAAGGGGGGGCATCAGGAATTTAGAGATGCTTAGGTGGGGCATGACCCAAAAAAGGTTGGGAACCACTGCATTAAACTGTTGCTAATTTTTTATACCCTGCTTTTCAAACAACTTATCAAGTCAGTCCACAGGAGGAGGAGAACCTTTTTACAGGGCATGGGCCTGTAAACCAACTTGCTAATGGTTGCAGTTCGAACTGCTGCTAAGGGAACAGCTGCAGGGCCCGGTTCGAAAGCTGGCAACCTCCTATACCTTGCTCCGTAACCACTACACCGCGCTGCTTCTGCGTCACGGTGCCATGACGAGGCGCAGAGAGCCTGACCTCTGAAAAGTGACGTCAACCTCCGCAGCTACCCAATGAAAGGAAGCCAAGCCTTAAGAACTGGCAAGCCAGAACCGGGGTTCTGAGAGGTCCTCGCGCCGCACCCCCGAGCTGCGCGTGCGCGTTGGCTCTCCCCGCGCCAGCTGAGTCCGAGGCCTCAACCGTCGTCCCTCGTCTCCTCCCCACCCCCGCGCCCCGCTTCGAGGTGAAAACAGAAGACAACTCACCATGTTGAGGAACAAGTGGCTCCCCAAAGGGGCCGGAAAAGGCTGGCTCCTCCTGTCACCATGGAGACGAGGCGGGAGCCGAAGGAGCCGGCGTGTAATTGGCCGAGCCCAGCATAGGAGCAGGAACTGACGCGAGGCCTTCGCCCCGGCGCCGCCTCCTCAAGATGCCGCGGTGCCTTAGTTAGCGTTGTGGCAGGCAGGGCGGGGCGAGAGAGAGAAAGAGAAGAGGGCGGAAGGCAGCTGCGCATGCGCCAGCTCTGAATGAAGCAACGGGGAAACTGTCTGGTAAAGCCGGTAGCGTTGCCGCAGCGTCGTTGGCGCCCACGCCGAGGAGGAGCTGTGCGCTTTTAGGCAGCCGGTCACTGTCGGAAACGGATCACGGGGAAAACCTTCCCTGGCTTTTACACACCGTCTCTCTCTCTTCCAATGTGTTCGTTTATTTATTCATCATCAATATGCATCATGTGTACCCCTGTTGTATCCCTCTTTAACCTCGCCTCGCAGACGACCGCAGAGAAGCAATGAAGAGCGCAGCGTTCTAAGTCAGTGTTAGATTCTTGCTATGATTATGCTCTCTGCTGTAGAGCTGGGAACTCTTTCAGCCCAAGGACATCATTCCAATACTCACGCATTGCTCCCACTCTCCGCTGAGCTGTGCAAACCCTTACATCCCATTGCGGTGCACCCTCTCCAGGGAGGTCCAAACCTGCACTGTTCCTCAGTTGATCCACTGAACGGTGGTATCAGTTTTCTTTCTATTAGTAATGCCTAGTGCACAGCAACGGGGTGGAAATTGGATTTAATCCTCCCCTCCAACTAGGGTGGGAAGAAAATTGTGCCCTCCCACACTTTGTTGAGCGGCAGGAAAGGTTTAAGTTTTCTTTACCATCCAGACACTGGGAGGAAGTTCTTCCTGGTGTTAGGGCAGGGAGTTTTAAACCTCCCCACCCTGACCCCGCAGACCATGATGGGGATGAAAATAAGGCCCTCTCCATTCCACCACAGAAAGGGTGCAATTCTCATCCCCATCCTGGTCTAGATACATGGGCTGAGGAAGATGCTGATTAGGCCAATAGGCTGGATGTTTCCCATCCCTTGACCAAGAGATTATGGTAGGGGAACTTCATAATGGCAAAAGTTACCTGGAAAACGTAGTTAGGTTGATAAAATACTTAGATGAAAATATTTAGAGGAGTGTTACATTCCACATCTGGTAGAACAAAGGTATTAGTTTAAATTTATCTACATGTTGCATGTGACAAGGGCTTGCTTTCAGCATTTGTAATATTAATCACCCAAATTATTGTTTTAACTTTTTTATTTAGAATCTTAACAAATTGAGGTAATAAAAATTAAAAATGTTGTTTTACACATTTTATTTCATTAGAACTTACATTAATTTTTAGTACTGTTTCAGAGAAACCAAATGGAAATAATCTTCAAAAATTTTCCATGATCTTCTTTCACATGAGAAATATTAACAGCATAGGCAACAGATCTGAAAGGCATGAATCTGGACCTAGGAAAGTACTAAAACTGTACATGAAGACAAATTGCAACATGTTATCAAGAAAATCAAACTTCTCAATCCAATGTGAACATTTTTCATGCTTTTACACATTTTCCCATTAAGGTTTCATATCTTAATACTGAATAACTATGTCCAATATTCAGAAAAAGAAGTTGGGGGTGGGGAGAAGCCATCTGAGAATTCTCATTGAGGAAACATAACATAGTCTTTCCACAGCTTTGAAACTGCTCAGTATGAACAGTGCTGCTGGTTTTGACAGGACTTTTGGTTTTAAATTCAAAACAGCTATTTATATCTCATGGTCCTTCTTAAAGGATGCTACTTTAGAAAATCCCTCAGTGACAGAAAAGGTTACAGCTGCTTAATAGCATTTTCAGGGAACAAGTCAATGTAATCTACATATACATATCTGCATGTTCTTTGCTATGACTAGCATAATGCATCAGTTAGATGGAAAGTCTAATACTTTATTGTAGTTTCCTTTCAGCTGCCTAGGGCTCCAGTACTATAACAAATGATACCTCAAATGGTCACATACAATATTGCAGTATGTACCAATAGACAAATCTAGTCATTATCTTGGACTCAACTCAAGTTATCACCAGGTTTTCTCTAATGGCTTAAGGTCTATGCTATAATACATATGAATTTAGCAACTACTTAAGACACCTGACAACAAGCAAAGAACCAAATCATATTACTGAAATATGGGTGATAGAGTAGACCCATTAAACTCAGTGGACTTTAATTCAGTTCATTTATTTTAATAGATCTCTAAGTATTGGTTAACATTGGCTATCACCCTATAAGGTGAATGAAACTGCATTAGCCATGTCCACATTTTTCTTAGGGTAGTACAAAATTAGGAGTGTAAGAGCTACACTATTAGGTAACCACTAGTTGCACCACACAGTTGTGTTCCCCAGCCCCATTTTGAATTTGGTATGTGTTAAGAGTTAATTTGTTTAACTGAACTCTGGATAATCTTTAAATAAAAAACAACACCAAACTTGAGTACAAGAGTGAAAGGCTTGCCATTCCCACCAATGGAAAAAAACACAAGAAAACCAAACTAAAACATTTGTAATTCCTGTGGAACAACTGGAAATACATAGAACGGTCAAAACTATTACAGAGCACAAAAGGGCATAAGGAACACTAGGATACAGAGAGTTGTATTTTGTTCAAGTAAGCAGCTGTTGCTGAAGTCTTCCCATTCAGTTGACTCATTCAGAATTCAATGCACCTAGAGCATTAAGTATTGCTAGGTTCAAACAGCAGGAAAATTCTTCAACACATTTCCTGAATATTGCCTTTAGAGGGCAATTTCTCAAGCAGCAACGAGTCCTTCACTCCGGCCTACATAAAATTGCTTGCTCTAGAATTAGCTAGACTGGATGTAAGCCTGAACTCAGTTAGGGGTTCTTAGTCCCATGTAGTTAGTAAGCTTAAAGCAAACAATTTCAGCCTTAAGTTATAACTAATCAGTGACTAGGATCACCACATACATTTTCAAGACATGAACTATTTTGAGCTTTTAACAAAGCTTTTCTACTTGTTTATCTTATCCAGGTTTCCTAACCACAATATTCAGTTAGGAAGGTGATTCAAAATATAAAAGCTCAATGTTCTAGGAAAACATTGGGAATTCATGACAGGGTCATCCAACTTATACAAGTAAGATCTTTCCAAAAAGTTAAAACTATTATATTAGCTTACTGTGCGTAAGATAGAATACAATTGGAATCACTTTACACACAATCATGTCATAATCACATCAGTGTTTCCTCACAATGAAAATATGGTGTATGTCACGCATAAATTTATCCATCGTCTAATAAATAGCTCATGGTATCTATTCAAAAATAATGACTTTTCTGTCCATGTAGGCAGTCAACTTGTACTACCACATAGGGCCTACTTTACCATTCATGCAATGTGGGGCACTGCACAATATTTCTACCTTCAGACGATACAGGGAAGTGGCCTTGACCAAGAAAGGAAATCTGTGATTAGTTATGTATCAAGAGATGATACTCAATGGTCGCTAGCTAAATATGCATGACAAATTTTAGCCCAAACAGCAAGTAATGCCACCTACATTGAACTTTCAGTGCAAAGAAACTTAAAGATTACAAACAAACTAGAAGGACATTGAAGGCATCAAAGTGTGAGGAAATATCAAGTTTTTTTCAGCTTCCAGAGGTTGTTCACAATTAGTTTACTCTGAAGCTTCGGATACTAATGAAGATACCAGCCATTATAGATAACAGCCATTATAGTGAAATATCCAGTTGCAGTGCCTTAACAAATCTTGTTTGTTTTTAGCAACCACTATAGGTCTTAGAGCTATTTAGATTTTCATGTGCGCAACTAGCATGGCATTGCACTTTTAGCATGCTATCAACGCCGATAGCTTGCAATAGATAAAGAAGGCTATATAGAAGTGCTCAAAGCCCCTCAGTTCAAGATAATCGGTTTTGTTTTTTACTTCAATGGCAAAGAGTTATATTTTTTCAAAAGAATTTTGACAGTCCCATTTCAAATCAATATGGTCAAATTAAATCTTCCCTAGAACTAGAAAGCATAATTTTAAACATTGAGAAAATATGCATACATTTATTCTCAACAGAATTTTCTTTGTTTCTTCTAATTTTCCATCCTCTTGACAACTTCCATCAATGTATCAAAGATGGAAATGTTCTTCTTACATTTAGTGTCCTTTTTAAAGTCAGCTGTGCCTCTACAAACCAAGCACATGAAGGATATAAAAAGTCTAATGCAATTAAAGAAGTAACCAAGACCACGATTACCAGAAGATTATAAAATTACCCAAGAAGAACCTTCTTTGGGTTTCTGTCACTGTAAATATGAAATTTAACACCAAAGAGAAATACTGCGGTCCTTTTATCCTTACTCTTGGTCTAAGAGACAACAGTATAGAAACAAGTATCCTACCACAGAAAGTTTATATAAATACATTAGAGAGACACTGCAGGAAGTGAATGTCGTAAAACTGGTAACTTTAATCCATTCAGAGTTTCATTTGGTTGAAATGGTCAGTGCTGTTCTGTGAAAGAAAGCTTTCTAAGCTGTTTTATGACTGCAGAACTCCAAGAGAATGAAGGGCGGCAGACCAGTTTCTTTGTGTCCCAGTATTCACAATGCTGTCCTTCCTGATGCATATGAAGTGTTTTTATTTGGCACATTATTGATACATAGGTAAAAAAAAAGAAAAAAGAATGAATCATACTCTTACAATTAGTAGTTTACAAGAACAAAGCAAAAGCAAATGTCATGAGCAAATTAAAAAAGGGTTTTCCCAACTGAGAATCCTACTGGAATACTTCATCAACAAAATATACAAATTACATTTCCTACCATTGTTCAATTGCTAGAGTTCTTCCCCTGTGTCATATTACTGTGCTCTATCTAACAGTGCCCTGGGTTCTGTAAATCCAGATGTTAAGATTTATGAGATGTTGATCAACCTATTTCTATTCATTTTTTCCTTAAGTCAGTTCCCTGTTTTAGTGCAGATATTTAGAGTTCTATAAAGTCTTGTAAACTCTGGTCACATTCCAGCAGCAGTTTGCATCAACCGTCCCTTGCTGGCAACATTCTTCCCTTCCTTTGACAAAGATGCATATTAAACTGTTGTGTCTCCAAAGTCCTTGTTCCAGCGAATATAAGCTTCCAGGGTCTGCGGGCTGAGACTGCGTTTTATTTTCTTCAAGGACTCAGTGAAGTCTGACAATTTGATATTTCTCATCTAGAAGCAAAGAAAGTTTTTTACATTAACCACCTTGGTGATGCTTGCTTTCTAAGTTGCATTTTGGACTGAACTGAATCAGAATATCAAATATGCTCATTTAGCTATTAAATTTACAAAAGTCAGGATCATAGGGAAAAGTATCAGTAACAGGCAGAACAAAATTAATCCTGCCTTAATTCCAGGTGTTGTTAATACATGAGAACAGAAGTTCAGTCAAAATCACAGGCCATGAATTATTTCCTGTCACTAAAAAAGTATTTGCTTAGCATGAACATTTTAAACTTTCAGTCTTATAGTCTTGGCTGTGTTTTAAACAGTGCAGTACATTTTGGGACTTGAATCCTTGGCCTGCAGTGTTTAAGTAAAGTGGTACCCCTGGTTACATACTTAATTTGTTCCAGAAGTCCGTTCTTAACCTCAAACTGTTCTTAACCTGAAGCACCACTTTAGCTAATGGGGCCTCCCGCTGCCGCCGCGCCGCCACCGCACAATTTCTGTTCTCATCCTGAAGCGAAGTTCTTAACCCGAGGTACTACTTCCAGGTTAGCAGAGTCTGTAACCTGAAGCGTATGTAACCCGAGGTACCACTGTACTGACTAGGAGGCTATAAATCCTAAAGCCAAGATGGAGAGCTGCTTTCAACCCAAGTACTTGATTTCAACATAACCAGCCATCCAGGAGCCTCATTTCAATGGAGAGCAGGACAACAGTTGCTGGGGCAAAAAGCACAAAAGAGAAAAACCTATGGGGCTCTATGACCCCCCGCTTGTCACAAACCTCCCCCGACATGTGGGCAAACAGCGCTCTCTCTCTCTCTCTCTCTCTCTCTCTCACACACACACACACACACACAGTGTCTAACACTATACTGCTAAGTTCAGAGGTAAGGGGGGCATAATTTCTCCCCACTCCAGTGCTGGGGTGGGTGTAAATGCTGCCTTTACACTTAAGGAACATGCAAAAGGCTTATTTAATCTTAGTGCTGTTGTGCTTGGCAATAGGCCTGGAGATAAGAAACTGTCCTTTAAGGGATTATTTCCATCTATAAATGAGGTTGTATTATTGGCAGGCAGTGTTTGCTAGGACAAGCTGGCGAGCCAGACTGAGGGATACAGTAGTGTGTCATGAAATTTGAAATGAAAAGAGAATGGGACCACTTTTAGCATGTGTTTATGTTATCAATCCTCGATTAGTATACAGACATCAGGCTGGGTCCAGAATTGCGCTCCTCAGAGTTTCAGTTGTGCTGAATCAAGGAGAAGTGGTCCTGCCAATTCCTCCTTCTATCTGCACCCTCCTGTGACCCCTTGAAAGACTATCTGAAGGGCTTGGGCTCTGAGAGTTGCTTCATCTTGGTGGGGGTGGGGGGGCAGAACCTCTGCTGGATCCTGGTTCCATGTGCAAATGGAATAAGACATTACATTCCCTGAGGGGCAAATTTGGCTCTATCTTATGTTACTTAGAGATCGTCTTCCCCATAAATATTTTCGGGCTGTTCTGTTGTCTTTTGTGGATTAGATACACGAATCAGGCAACTCGTTTTAAAAGGTGAATTGCTGCAGCAGCAAGTATTAAAAGCTAGACAGCTTTGCTCTGCTCTTAGGAATATCTCCAAACCTAAAGTGAACACCACATTTACACAACCAATGCAGCAATAACAAAAATCACAAAATCATTATGAAAATATAAGGCAGAAAGATCTGAAAACAAGAGAGCGATTCTATTTCATAGAAGTTGTAAAAACAAAACAAGCAAAAATAACTAGTTGGTTTGGCAAAGCAAATTTTAAAACAGCATACCTCACTGGCAGACATGTTCTTCACCTGCTCTGGTTTTAGTTCTGTAAATTAAAGAAATAACTATCAAATATGTTTTGAAAAAAATATCTCCCACCAGAAGTCCCAATATCTGAAACATCCCTATCTTAGTACTGGAAAGTGAAACACACTAAGTAATAGTCAAATGAGATAAGGCATCAACAGCAATCACCTGGTTCCATTATTTTTTCAGTCCCGATTTGAAAAATTACTAAGGTTATATTGTAAAATTATTATTTCTAGGACAGTATTAAAATAAAAAGAAATTAAATTTTATTTTAAAGCTTCATTCTATTTATGATTTTTTAAGCATTTTAAAACTGGATACTAGGCTTAGTTTTGTTGAGAGATGTATCAGATGCTTTGGAATAAATTGTTAGTTCTAGAATGTATATACAACAGAGTATTTATACTTTTATAAAGGTCCCATTGCATTGTACTAGCTTCTGCCAACCTAGCAGTTCAAAAGCATACCAGAGCAAGTAGATAAATAGGTGTAAAGGTAAAAGACCCCTGGGCAGTTAAGTCCAGTCAAAGGCAACTATGGGGTTGCGGTTCTCATCTCGCTTCAGGCAAAGGAGCCGGCATTTGTCCACAGACAATTCTGGGTCAACCAGCATGACTAAACTGCTTTTGGCACAATGGAACACCATGACGGAAACCAGAGCACACGGAAACACCGTTTACCTTCCCACCACAGCAGTACCTATTTATCTACTTCCACTGGCATGCTTTTGAACTGCTAGGTTGGCAGAAGCTGGGACAGAGCAATGGGAGCTCATGTGTCACATGGATTTGAACTGCCAACCTTCCGATCAGCAAGTCCAAGAGGCTCAATGGTTTACTGCTGCGGTGGGAAGGTAAACATGTATCATGTAATCTCTTCATAGTGAATGGCACAATAAAAATCCTTGTCTAATACTATCCAGCTGTATTTTAAAAAAACATTTGAAATCAAGGCTTTATCTAACACAGCACAGAACAGAAAAGTGTTCATTGATCTCATTTTTTCATTAACAGGTAACCAAGCTTACCTCGTATAGGACCCAGTGCTGCATCTTTTGCTAATGCTGTCAAGTCACTCCCTGAGTATCCCTCTGTCATTCTTTGTAAAGAGAAAGTGAACACAATTTCAGTTTTTTCCTGTGGATAACTGCATTAAAGAAACTCAGCAAGTTTACAATATTTTAAGTCACTAGCTTGTAGCAAAAGCAGCCTGCTTTTTAAAAAAATCTAAATAAAATGTTAATTTAAAATTAGTATTATATTGAATGTATAATGTTTATGTAATGAAAGTTTAGCTTCAGTATCAAACTGTCAGTGGTGTTATGTTTGATGGATGCATCAAGTATTGATATTTACATAAACAGCTAAGGAAGGAAGACATCTGCATGACATACTCAAGAGAATTATTTTTAGAATCCCTGCTGATGTGCAACAGCTGCAAATCCTACTACACATACACCAGCTGTAATGAACAACAAACAAAAAGTTACTCACCTAGCTAGCTGTGCCAGCTCTTTTTGGGTTAATGGATTTCCTTGCTTGCTCAAAAGATTTTTTAGTAAAAGCAGTCGTGTCTGTAAGGCACAATATTCACTATTTATAACTATACAAATAAGAAATCTTGTGTAAGTTAATGTTATAAAAATACTTAAAACAAGAGGCCTGCCAAAGACATAAACTGGCCAATATGATTATATTACACCTGTGCTTTTCTGCACTGGGTGCTGGCTCATTTCTGGGCCCAGTCAAAGTGTTGGTTTGGCCTCAGTAAAAGTTCTCTGTACTATGAGCCTAGATTACCTGAAGAATTACCTCCTCCCATATATACCAATCCAGATTGTAAGGTTATCTGCCAGATGGAATTTAGGCAGAAAATGGGATAATAGTAGAGAAAGAAGGAAGCACTAGCTATTAAGAGGTTTGCAGGAGAAAAGGAACTAAAAATGAAAGACCAACTAAGTTAGTTCTTGGTATGAGCTTTCGTGTGCATGCACACTTCTTCAGATACACAGAGTGTATCTGAAGAGTGTATCTGAAGAAGTGTATCTGAAGAAGTGTGCATGCACACGAAAGCTCATACCAAGAACTAACTTAGTTGGTCTTTAAGGTGCTACTGGAAGGGGGAAAAATTGTTTTGACAATGGCAGACCAACATGGCCACCTATCCGTAACTAAAAATGAAAGAGGAATTGTTCAGCTTGGGCAGTAACACCTAACCACAGACCTTTCTCAAAGTTTGAACATATGGTGACAACATCTGATTAAGATTTTTCCTCCATATGACTTGAAATCCTTTTTACTGAAAGCTTAGATTTTCAAAAATGTGAAAAGACAAGCAGATTGTGAGCTGGAAGGATGTATTCTATGCTGTAAACTCTTTTATAAACCATGCTCACTGAAAATTCATGTTTGTAGCAATTATACGAAAGATTTCAATCTATCACAAATTTGCACCAAAAACAAGCAGTGGGGCAGTCTTGTGTACAAAATGCAATCACAAGCTACATACCTCTTCATTTGGTAATGATACATACACTCGTTTGATGAATCGCCTGAAAACACAAATATTGATACAGAAACTATGATTAGGGAAGCATGGTATGTAAAAAGCCCATTTTCTATATCATGCCACAATTGAAGCACAAACATCACACTCTGAGGGTATGAAAGAAGAATTTCTGTAGTAAGAGGATACTAAAAATAGCTTAAAACTACAACTACACATGAATATTTTTAATAAATGCACTGTTTTCACAGATATATTTTTGGCTAAAATATGTCATATGACATTACAGAGGTGTTCAATAGCATCTGATGCCTGAAAAATGCAACTGTCTATTAAATGAAGCAGCCAGTAAAGGGGGGGGGGGCGGAATCCCTTATTTTAGAAAGCTTATAATTTGTACATTGTTGTTTTAGCAAATCCAATACACAATGCCTGTACAGATGGCAGTCAAGACTGACCTGTACATCTCCCAGTCCTTATTATTATTCAGCTCAAATTGTTTCAATATTTTCTAACAGTAAATTTGTACTACCTACAGCAGCCTATATCCTTTGCTAAAGAGCTAGCTTCATCCCCATCACCTTCTGGCCCTCATTATCTCAGCTGTGCCATTTGATGTGTTAAGTCACCCTGAAAAACAGCCCCATGTCCACAAGGAAAGTTGCTAATGAGGTAGCATCATTCCCAGCCACCAATATTTAAATGCTAGCATTCAAGAAAGGGGCCCCAAAGGTATACAAAACAGATTTTAATAATCACATAGGTTGGATCCTATGATACATGAACAAAGAGTTTTGCTCATGGAAGGGTCACTTTCTGCACCTGCTACCAGAACAGGAGATTTTTGTCCTTCTACAGATCCACAAACCTGCTCTAGGGGACCCGGGTGACCCTGCAGAATATTCGGAAAACAGTATGGGATGTGGCATGGAAAGGAGGGATTTGGAGAAAAAGAATCACATCCTCCCATACATTAGCAGAAGCAATAGGACTTTCTGTAATTGGAAAGGCACCTTTAGATTTAACCCTATGTCTCATACATTTTCAAAGGAAAATTGTAAGATCGTTTTATTCCTATTAAAAACATTCCAAGCAGCTATGAAATATTTTCAATAATTCCCCTGTGTGATACCACATCTACAGTGCAGATTCCAATAATTCTGTGCACAAACACACCCTAAATTATTCTTTGAAATACTGGAACCCAACACATACCAAGTGAATGATCAAGAATACCTACTATGCCAACCCTCACTATGTACAGCTGTTAATAACACATGTTTTAAAGTACCTGAGAACAGCATCATCAAGCTCTTGTGGCCTGTTAGTTGCTCCCATTACAAGTATTCGATCTTCTCCTGAAGACTGTACCTATTTTTTTCCAAAAAAGCAAAGCTTAAATATTTAGAAATTGGAAATTAATACTGCCACAAAATAGTTACCTGAAAAAGCTTAATGTTATAGATTGGTAAACTCTTAATTTTTGCTATGCAATAACTTTGCTTAGTGTTCCATATTATAAAAATGCAAACAACTTCACTGGTTTTCATGACTTCATATTGCACCAGTTTACCAGCCACCACTTTGGACAACACTTGGAGTTCAGCAAAATAGGAAAAGAAAACAGTTCCCTTTTCCCCAATAAAATATTCCTTGTCCCTTCTCTATTTGCTCTTCAGGATTAAAAAGTACTAAGTATAAAAGGGATAATCCACAGTTTAAACACAACAAATCGGTATGCATTGATGTAGCTTCATACCAAAGCTAATACTTACACCATCAAACTCTATTAAAAATTCCGTTTTTAAACGTCTACTAGCATCATGTTCACCTTCTCTTCTTTCACATAAGAGACTATCCACTTCATCTAAAAATTGAAAGTGGCAACATTATAACATTTCCTATAATAATATAACTGAAGTAAGTAAAATAACTTGTATTTTATTCAAAATCTATTATTGAGAGCCATGAAGTTAATAATGTATTTGAGAACGCGCATGCATAAGTCTTTTTTTGTCTTCAGTACATCAATACCAGACTTTTTAATATATATTCACAGAGCAGCTTCCAATATAATACTGGTAGTTCTGTAAACATCCTACTTACTTAAATTATAAAACAAATCCAATAAATGGACAATAGCTTATGATGCAGCTTTTCCTGATCACAACATTAGGTTGCTTTACGAGTTAAAGTTTGAAACTGCTTTACTTTTTTAAATACACAAATGCTAAAGTTTTACCTATAAAAATTATAGAAGGTTGAAGTTCTCTGGCTACTGCAAAAAGAGCACGCACGAGTTTCTCCCCTTCACCAACCTAAAAAGAAGATAAGGCATCTACTTCAGAAAAACAGTTTGTTAATATGGTTCATTCTCATCCTTTTCATTTATATAAAATAAGACCAAGACCAAATTTTGACACCAACCCAGTGCTGGTACTTGCGATAGATGTTATCTGCCTTCCTGAATAAAAACCTAAAGTCAGTGGTTTAGATCCCAACACAATCAATTTAAGGAAGTGCATGGAAGGAAAACACCTGGGCTTTCCTGCTTTTGCACTCCTCAAAAACCTTCTCTGGCAGCTCAGGAGGCCTTCCTGGAGTTTGTAGGTGGGGTATCTGCTTGGCAAGCGGAAATTACTCAAATCTTGTGCCAAAATTGGACAAAAGTCCATTCACTTTGGGGGCACTGCCCCCCAACAGGCCCCCTTGCCACATCTCACATTGTTCAAAAGGATTTCCACAACCTTTGTGTTGTTGTTTAGTCGTTTAGTGGTGTCTGACTCTTCATGACCCCATGGACCAGAGCATGTCAGGCACTCCTGTCTTCCAAGGCCTCCTGCAGTTTGGACAAACTCACGTTAGTAGCTTCGAGAACACTGTCCAACCATCTCATCCTCCGTCGTCCCCCTCTCCTTGTGCCCTCCATCTTTCCCAACATGAGGGTTTTTTTCAGGGAGTCTTCTCTTCTCATGATGTGGCCAAAGTGCTGGAGTCTCAGCTTCAGGATCTGTCCTTCCAGTGAGCACTCAGGGCTGATTTCCTTCAGAATGGATAGGTTTGATCTTCTTGCAGTCCATGGGACTATCAAGAGTCTCCTCCAGCACCATAATTCAAACGTATCAATTCTTCGGCGATCAGACTGCTTTATGGTCCAGCTCTCACTTCCATACATCACTACTGGGAAAACCATAGCTTTAACTATACGGACCTTTGTTGGCAAGGTGATGTCTCTGCTTTTTAAGATGCTGTCTAGGTTTGAGATTGCTTTTCTCCCAAGAAGCAGGTGTCTTTTAATTTCGTGACTGCTATCACCATCTGCAGTAATCATGGAGCCCAAGAAAGTAAAATCTCTCACTGTCTCCATTTATTCTCCTACTATTTGCCAGGAGGTGATGGGACCAGTGGCCATGATCTTAGTTTTTTTGATGTTGAACTTCAGACCATATTTTGTGCTCTCGTCTTTCACCCCCAACCTTACAAACATGATTTCTGGGGGTGTACGTAGCTGCAGGGGAAATGCACGTGAGAAACTTTCCTTCTGTGAACTTAGTTAGGATCCAAGCCAATAACTTTGTCATAGGTTTTAACAAGTTGCAGTGAAATTTAAGTGATTGCCTCTTCACATTTATTTAGAAATATGTGTTTATAGCAACTTTTCATTGTCAAATGCTCCTAAAAAGCCCAGGTGTCAGTTACATTTTTTGAGCCAAACCTACATTATCAAGAACCCCAGGTATTTTTCAAAAGTGTACAACTAGAATATACAACTTCTACTTACATATTTTGACGTTAAACTTGCAGCACTTATGTTAAAGAAAGTTGAATTTGATTCTGCAGCCACGGCTTTGGCCTTGAATAAGAAAAAATGCCAAGTGAGGACTACCACATAAAAGGTTTACAGTATTCTTACTAAATGTGCAAGAAATAGTACAGTACAGTTATGGAAAATCCAAAGTCTATTATTGATTTAGCAATATATAGCATGTCATTCCCTAAAAGTGTGACATGTCTGCCAAGGTAGTCAACTGAGTTTTCAAATGCTTTATCTCTTCAAATTTATTCATAAAAACTGTATGCAGCTAATCTGAGGCTGTCAACCACTGTACAGTGAGATTCATATATAAACTATTAAAACTGGAATATGAACCAACTTCCTCTATTGGATTTGGGATAACATGAGTTTATGAAGCAAAATTTTCCACTTCATTTTTTATTTTCTTCATAAAGTATTAGGAAATAAACTGAAAACAGTTTTACAAATCCCGATGCACCACAATGCATCATCTTATACAAGCTTTTTTAATAAGAAAAAGAAAAAAAGAAATGCCAATTTACTGAAAGCAGACCAAGAAAAGCATTGTTTAATTAATTTTATAATGAATGATTTTAGAGTTGTTTGTGCTGTACTTTTGTACTGTTTTATTGTTGTTAGCCGCCCTGAGCCCGGCTTCGGTTAGGGAGGGCGGGATATAAATAAAAATTATTATTATTATTATTATTATTATTATTATTATTATTATTCCATAACAGTATACAGCTCATTCCTACTCTTAACTTAAGAGAGTATTTGCATGTTAATACCAAGCACCAAATCCACTTCAAACCATCTAGGGCCATCTCTCCAAGCATAAGTTAATTTACCCACCCACTCCCTCAAAGCTGTGATAGCCTAAATAAGTGTAAGATGTAAGTTATCTGTACTTTCCTCATAAGATATTGTAAAATTCACAGTATTCTTCCAAGCAGAGTGCAAACAGCCCAACATTAAAATATTTTCCTATTTCAAAGAGATTATTCAAAACCTTTCTTTCATAAAAAGAGAAAGCAAATGTGGAAAGTTCTCAAAAAGCTGAGCTGAACAACATGCTAGAGTGCAAAACAGATTTCTCACCAACATCGTCTTTCCATTTCCTGGTGGGCCAAACAACAACAATCCACGTGCAGGAGCCCTAAGCCCTGTAAACAGCTGAAAGAATAGCTGAGTTACATACAGTTTTGTGACTGTAAACAAGCATAAGGTTATATAGAAACTGGCAGTATCTACACATACATTTAACACTGATGTTTCTTTAAAATATATAACTTTCAAAAAAAGACAGGTCATCCAGACCACTGGAAGACCTGCTATCTCAACCCAGTCTTGCAACTTAATATCAGCAGTAGAGTAAGCATAGGGAAAGAGAACAAGAGGGGAGGGGGATGGCCAGGGCAGGCCCTATCAAAGAAGAAAAAAGGAAAGGAAAGAAGGACAGGGTTTTAGCTTGAATAGCTTTGGATCATCTAGCTGTAACACAACAGAAGTGATCTGTATGTAGCCCAGAGTTGGACAAGTTTTTAAAAAATATTCCTCTATGCAGGTCCACCTATTTTCAAACCATCAATTCCAGCATTCTGCTCTTCCTCATCTATTGTCAGAGCATTTATCTTACAAAAAGTGTGTGTTTTGTTGTATTATCAGCCAGCTACTCAGCAGAAAGTTCCACTGCCAAATAGTTCCTCCAATAAGCAACTCAGACGCAGAAGATACTATGGATAATGGCATCAAACGTCAGAAAGACCCAAGCAAATTAACATTGCACCCGCCCCCTTAGAAAGGTCATCCCACAGGGTGACCATGAACATTTTCTGTTCCTTGTATTTCTGGTCTGTGACGTAATAAATCAATACATTTCAGCTTCTGTCCCAAAATAAGGCCTATAGCCTAACTGAAATGGATCAACAAAGCCAGTTTCATCCAAGAGTATCTAGAGTTGACCAGCCTTTACTCTCTCTCCAGTACCTTGCCCAGGAAAGGGATATTCTCCAATGGCCCATAACTGCTGGACATTTTTTCCAGGGCCAGGTTAACTCTCTTCACAGCGTCATTGGCTCTTTCATGCAAAGCTATAATGGGAGGGGCGCGGGGGAATCACATGAAACTGAGTTGAAGAATCTTGCACCAATAGAGCTCCACTGGTCCAAGATTCCTCTACACAATTAAGGGTGATTTCTCCCACCCATTACTACCTGTATGACACATCCCATACTATTAAGTAGTTGCCTGCCCCCCTAGCTCCAGGAGAGGGTGACAGGGTGCTGCAGGAGGGAGGGGGGAGGGAAGAAGAAATAATCTGCAAGCTTCCTTCTGCTGACACACACTGCAGGTTGTATCCAGTGGCTGTAGTTATATTAGATACCTAAACATAGAAAGATATTTATTAATATGTTGGCCAAATAATTATTTAGGGACGTGGGTGGCGCTGTGGTCTAAACCACAGAACCTAGGGTTAGCGGTTCGAATCCCCATGGCGGGGTGAGCTCCCATTGCCCACCTAGCAGTTTGAAAGCACGTCAAAGTGCAAGTAGATAAATAGGTACCGCTCTGGTGGGAAGATAAATGGCGTTTCCGTGAGCTGCTCTGGTTCACCAGAAGCGGCTTAGTCATGCTGGCCACATGACCTGGAAGCTGTCTGCGGACAAACGCCGGCTCCCTCGGCCTATAGAGTGAGATGAGCGCGCAACCCCACAGTCGACTGCAACTAGACCTAATAGTCAGGGGTACCCTTACCTTTAAATAATAATTTTGGACTTGCATTATGTCAGCATAACAGTATATATTTAACTTTATAGTGTTTCAATCTATGTTTATCAGAATTTGAAGTTGTGTGTGATCAGCAGGTTTGCAACCTAATGCCCCCTCTCCTTCCTGTGAGATTTGTATACTTTGGCTGTCATTTTTGCCCCTTTCTTTAGTGGATACTTAGCACCAAAATTCATAGAAGAGAGTTTTTGGAAATTTTGGTGAATGGGAATGCATTTCAGCTCTAGTGTGTGGTTTGTGATTAGCTACTACTTAGTATACATATTACAATGCTATATATAGAACACATATTAGATCTAAGAAAGTCAGTTTATAAATATTTTAAATAGATACTATGGACAAGAGGGCTACATGCAACCAGATAAGTTTCACTCCATTGAATAGTCATAATTATTCACAACCCTACTGGGTTACAATGAAGAATCATGGTTTTTATTACTACTTTTAAGGAAGAGATGCAAATATAGCAAGGTTTCTCTGGAAACAGTCTTGATCCTTTTCTTGGTACATTATGTGAATTAATCCCAAATTGTAAATGAGCAGCATTAACATAAATAGCATACATCATTTATACAAAGAACAGAAGGCTCTAAGGTGCAATATAAAAACTGATAGGAAACATATTGCTTACCTCAGGTCTAAGTGAAGGGAGAATAACAATTTCTTGCAGTGCCTGCTTAGCCAGCTCTTGCCCAGCAATATCATCAAATTTGACAGATGGCCCACTAACAGATACAGAATACCAATTAGTGCAACAATAGACATTTCATTGCTCTGGAGTACAGCTGGCTAGTTTTATACCATTACTGCCATTTAAGAAATCCATTAAAATTATGAAATTACCCACATTTATATTCAATGTTTCATTTCCTATAACCACACCTGCATGTTTTATTTAGACCCCCAAAACTAAATTCTGCTATCAACTCATACAGAAAAATTAATATGTTTTGCCTTAATTGCCCTATTGGGGGGACCCACTTTTCTTACATAGCAATCTAAAAAAATAACCCTGTCTTTATTAAAGACAACCACTGATGTTGCTTACCTGTCTACTATTTCATTGAGAATAAGATTAGCAAGATTACTATCCACGTTTCTAAAAACCTTCATGTCTTTCTTTTTTCGCACAGCAGTTGTAGGAGTAGAAGGCTTGTTGGCTCTATTATTTTTTGGAGTAGCCTGAAGAAACAATTTTTAAAAAAATATTTCAATATTGTTTGGGGAAAAAACACAAGGACAGCCCCCAGTTCCTTGGGATATTGACTTTAAATCTGGAGGCTCCACTGCTACTATGGTTGACAGAGCTACACATCATGAATGTGTTTAATCCCCTTTTAGAGACATCTCAAGTCAGTGGCAATCACCATATATTTTAATACTGATTTCCATAAATAAAGGAATCAATTTCCTGTACTCCATGCAAATGTAGAAACCTCTATCATGTTCCTTCCTCCTGTTAGTTGTTCTTTAAAAAAAAACTGAAGAGCTTCACACACTTTAGCATCCCTTTGTAGATCAGGGGTAGGCAACCTAAGGCCCGGGAGCCGGATGCGGCCCAATCGCCTTCTCAATCCGGCCCATGGACGGTCCGGGAATCAGTGTGTTTTTACATGAGTAGAATGTGTCCTTTTATTTAAAATGCATCTCTGGGTTATTTGTGGGGCCTGCCTGGTGTTTTTACATAAGTAGAATGTGTGCTTTTATTTAAAATGCATCTCTGGGTTATTTGCGGGGCATAGGAATTCATTCATATATTTTTTTCAAAATATAGTGCGGCCCCCCACAAGGTCTGAGGGACAGTGAAAAAGGTTGCTGACCCCTGGTAGAGATGCTCTAATCCCTTGATCATTGAGGTGGCTTTTTCATTCTGAAATCCTTTGAGATGGAGTAATCAGGACTGTACAAATATTCCAAATGCATCTGCACCAGAGATTTGTATGAAAGCAGAATGATACCGGCTGAGTCAGTTTCAGTCCCTTTCCTAATCAACCCTTGTAAGAAATTTGCATTTATCATCACTGCCACACATTCTGTTGATTTTTGCATAGATTATCCACCACATTCTCAAGCTCCGTTTCCTGGTTATTCGCCACCAGTTCAGACCAATCAACAAGTATGTTAGGATTTTTAGCTCATGCAACAATATTTTGGAGGTCTTGGACTCTTGAAAATTCTTACCAGGATATTCTATTTTGACAGTTATTTTAAGCATTCTCCTTAAGTACATGGAGAAAAATGAACATAGACTACCAACAGGTGTAAGATTTTAAGAGTAATGGTGGAGAGGAAGTGGTTTGGTAGTGACACAACATTTTACTATCCTGTAGTATCCCCTAATGAAACAAATTGTGCAGGTTTCTGACACACTTTAAACTGAGGAAAACCCAACCATCTTTGCAGAAAGATGATCAAGGACAGTCAACTGTATGGACACCTGTTTTAGTTTCCTATTAGCAAGCAGTTGAATCACAAATGAAACCACTGCGCACCTACATACCCTTGGAGCCATTTTGTGAAATGATTTCAAGCAGGCATAGCACTACCGGTTGCCTACGTCTAACACATGGTCTCAATCAAAAAAAGAGCTAGGACAATAAAAGTAGCACTTTTCTTTAGAAACTCTTTTTGCAATTAAAGACTCTAAGCTTTGAAATAAAGCTCTCTGTTGCCATGCATTTCTTCAATTTTGAATTGTAATGTTTCTGTTATGAAGACAAACTGGCAAGCAAGCAGCACATGGAGCCTACTGCCTTACCTTCTGAGTTGAAGCTGTGGGAACAGTTCCTTGTCTAGGTACAGAAAAATTGGATATTCCACTATAACTAGGTGTCCTTTGGTGCCCTGAAAGCCCCACAGATCCAGTTTTGGCCACTGATTTTGAACGAGGGAGTGAGTTACTTGTTTGAGTCAATGGGTCCTTCTTTTTTGGAACAGCTCCACTTTCTACAAAAAGAAAGACACAGATATGTCAATATAAGGTATACTCAAAACAACTAGTTGCACACCATCCTCTGTTTAAAAATAATGAGTGACATCTTGATCAAATGTACTGCTTTATATCATTTTTTAAAGTGGAGGAGTCATATTCATATTTGTTTTACTAGTGATGTAAAAATTGCTTTTGCTTGGTAGAAAATTCCAGTAAGTCTACATTAATACCACTCCTGGACCACCATAAACTCAGATTAGTCAATCAAATTCTATTTAACTATTAGTTGTTTAAACACTACTGGACATGCAGCTGTCAACCATCACATATAGTACTACAGCAAATAAGTTTTCTGGTCTTTAGAATCCTACAAATACATTCATTCACTTGATACAGATGAACTATAATTACCACTAGAATAATCATAATTGCTAGGTATCTACATAGCACCTAGAATATTCAAAACTCTAAACCAATGTTACAATCCTAAATAAGAAATAGGAAAGTGTAAGGTAGGTTAGTATTATTATCCACACATTGTCAGCGGAGGATGGCAAGACTGACCCACCTTATGAATTCATAGCAGAGACAATATCTGAACAGGGGACTGAGTCTCTTAATCACTACATTATACCTGTATGAAGCAAAGTATCAACTCTGCAGCATCTGAATGGTGTTAAGATTTTAGAATAGGAAGAGGCAGCCAAAATTCTAGCTGGATATGGCTTATGTCAGCCAAGTCCAATATACACCCTGTGATTCATTTCTGGGAAACACAATGCCAACAAAATCACAAGGAGTGAAATACAGTTCATCTCTTGCATTGATTGGCATATTATTTGAATTGTGTTACACTGCTGCATGTTTAACTGAAAATAATCCTGAAATTCAGTTGAAAAATAATTTCACCTATGCCACTACACTTTAGCTAACTTATTTATTTTACGTGGCCTGACCAACATGATCCAGCATGCTTTATCTTTACCAAGTCACATTTTTGTCACTTCAGTGTACTGTGTAAAAGTTGAAAGTGCAAAGAAATAAAAACATATTGTAAATCTTAGAATGTCAGACTCACTCTCCACTTATTTTAAAACTTTGTACCATATTTCAGTTTGAAATTTCTAGGGCACTTCACAAAACGTTAAGGACAATAAATAAAACAATGAACAATGAAGTAGTAACAGCAGCAAACATTAAGAAGTCAAAAGATAAAAAGAATTTTAAGTCTGGAAAACCAACAAATCTTCGTCCTGTGCCTTATAGTCCTAGAAAAATAGGCACCAAGTAAGAATCTCTGAGGAGAGAATTTTACAAACTGGGCACCACAATAAATAAAATTCTCCCATCATCACCATCTTCAACTTATCTGGCAAGGGTATCTGAAGGAGGGCCTCAAACATTCATATTAACACCTAAGTAGATTGATAAGGAAGGAGACAGATCACAAGCTATGCAGGGCTTTGTACTGTGCTTGGAAACAGATCAGAAGCCAATGAAGTTCTTTTTAGGTATTAGCATTATATTCCTGATCCCAGCTAGTAACCTAACTGAACTTCAGAAGGCAGTCCCAAATACACAAAGCATTGCAGTTGTCTATTCTGGAAGTCGCCAGAGCACTGATAACTGTGGACAGGCTATTGTATCTTTTGTTAAATGAAAATATATCCTGTCCTACCTACTGCAGGAGCCCAAGGCTGCAAACGCACCCACAATTCAAAAACATTCTAAAACGGTTAAAATAGTCTAAAACCAGTTATAATTAAAAATATTGTTACATCTACTGATTTCAGGGTTGCTAAAAACAGTATTAAAGCTAGAACCATGAGTATTTCCCACCCAAATAAATAAATCTGCAGAGTGGAGTGCACTCCCATTCAGAACTGGTTGACTACTGGTTCCCTAGACAAAACACCTTTTAACAGTAGATAAATCCTGACAAGACTGAGCTTCAGTTTGTTGGCAATCATTTGGTCCATTCATGATTCCAATGGACAACTTAGCACTTCCACTACCTTGACTAAATCCATTGTCAAGGAGAGACAAGAGTGTATACACTGGAAACATCACACTACAAAACCTTGGATGACCTCACCCAGCAGCTTCAAGTAAATGTGAAAAACAAGAGGGGAGAAAAAAGAACCCTGTAGGACCACATAACGAACATATATCCTATGGGATCCAACAGTAGTACCTGGAAGTGGCCCTTCAGCTAGAACGCCCTCCCACCAGATGTCAAAGAGAACAACTACCAGATTTTTAGAAGACATCTGAAGGCAGCCCGCCCTGTTTAGGGAAGCTTTTAATGTTTGGTGCATTACTGTATTTTAATAATTTGTTGGAAGCTGCCCAGAGTGGCTGGGGAAGCCCAGCCAGATGGGAGATGGGTGGGATATAAATAAATTATTATTATTATTATTATTATTATTATTATTATTATTATTATTATTACTACTACTACTACTACTGTGATTTCAACTCTAAAATCAGGGAGTCTTTCCAAAAGGAGACTGATTGAACCAATACTGCTGAGAGTTTGATTCAAGAGTAACTGGAATTTCTTGGCAACCAACCATCAAGCATTCTGCCCGAGGAGGAGAGTTGGGATTAACCAACAATTTTTATGGCTCTTGGGGTGCAGGGAGTTTCTTCAGAAGCAACCTCATAACTGTTAATTTCAAAGCAGCTGGAATCACTCCTTCTAGTAAATAGGTATATAGGCTAGATGAAATAAGCCAAGAAGGGAACCAGTTAAGCAGGCTTGCAGTAGGCAGCACCTCTCCAACCCCTCTATCTACATCCTCATACCACAAAACTAGACTAGAAGGTACTCTAAGCATAAGAAGACCGAACTGCAAAACTAGTTGGATGCCAACTCAGGACAGAACTTTGTCCTGGAAGCACACAGCAATATCACAGCATGTTTCCAAGGACCTAGGATGTAAAAATGGCAGAGAACTCTTCATCACCACCACCACCACAAAGACAACTTGATAAGTCACTACCTGTGTTTGACTGGATTCACACTTGAGATTAACATGTGTTCTAAATTTTTCCTGCTTCACCTCATTGCCTGTAACTCACTGGTAAACCAGGGACCAGATTGGGTTATGTGAAGTCAGCAAAACTTCTTAGGAGTAATCCTTACTTGAGAGTACCTCCCAAATATGGTTAGGGAAGAACAATTTTATTCTAAACTTTAACAGCTTTGTGATGCTGTTAAGAAGATATTACTGATTCTCAATCATCAGCACAGATTCAAATTATTTAGTAAAACAACTTGCATTAAACGGAACCAAACTATACTGTTCCTTCAAAAACTAATTAAAATTCATCTGATATTTGGCAATACCACACTTGGAATACTGTGTCCAATTCTGGGCACCACGACTTAAGAAGGATATTGACAAGCTGGAATGTGTGCAGAGGACAACCAAGATGATCAAGAGCCTGGAAACTAAGCCTTATGAGGAGCGCTTGAGGGAGCTGGCTATATTTAGCCTGGAAAAGAGGAGACTGAAAGGAGATATGATAGCCATCTTCAAATATCTTAAGGACTGTCACATGGAGGAGGGAGCATGCTTGTTTTCTCATGCTCTGGAGCAGGCATCCCCAAACTTGGCCCTCCAGCTGTTTTTGGACTACAACTCCATCATCCCTAGCTAACAGGACCAGTGGTCAGGGATGATGGGAATTGTAGTCCCAAAACAGCTGGAGGGCCGAGTTTGGGGATGCCTGCTCTGGAGGGGAAAACTCGGACCAATGGCTTCAAGTTGCAAGAAAGGAGATTCTGACTAAAGAGCCGGAAAAACATTCTGACAATAAGAGCTGTTCAGCAGTGAAACAGCAGTGAAACAGACTCTCCTTCCTTGGAGGTTTTTAAGCTGAGGTTGGATGGCCATCTGTCATGGATGCTTTAGCTGAGATTCCTGCATGCAGGGGATTGGCCTAGATGACCCTTGGGATCCCTTCCAACTCTAAGGTTCTATGATTCTATGGAAGCTCTAGCCGTGTACATGAGCTAAGCAAAAGTATGTGAAAGGCGGGTAGTATTTCAAAGCCTTATTTAAGAATGGTTAACAAGAATGAAGAGAGTATTTATGGCCCAAAAGTAACAGGCAGGTTTTTAAAAAATAACTGAGGAAACCCCTTCCACCTCAAATCTCTGGGGATTCTCATCTAAAATACCAAATTTCTAAAGCAAAAATATTAAGCCACCATGCTTATGTTTTAGCTTAGTTGTGCTTTCAACAATATTTGCATCCGTTCATTTGAAAGCATTTGTCCTACAAACAGCGAAAATAACTGAAATGACCAATTAGCTAGTATGCAGAGAGGCTACCCCACTTAACAAAATTACAAAACTAACAATGAACATTTCACAATCTGCTGTTTTAAGTTCACTTTTCCTTTTTAGTGCATACTTTCAGAATGTCAGGTTACAATCCTTCCCCCAAATATATGACTTCAACCAACTCTCACATATAGTTCTCCTAGTTAACAACACAATTAACCTTCACATATATGCAGCCTTTTACAATTATTCTAGGCATACTTTCTAACATCAAGGAGCAAAATAGAAATGACCAATAATAAAAAATAAAAAATAACTAACGGGAAGTGTATTCAAATATTGTTTTGGTTGATGTTAATATAAAATAGAATTCAAAACAATCCAGTTATAAAGTTTTGCCTTATATCACTTTGTAGCAGCCTCTGAAATCTCCCAGCTTTTTTCCCTGATACGGTATTTCACAAAACGCAGGGGTTTTTTTTCAAACTGTTAAAACTGCATTTTAAAAGCATGTGATTTTTAAAAATTAACGATTTACCTTAGGAACCATTTCATTTAAAATGTGGTGAACTTTAAAGTACAAGGAAAGGAGTTCAACAAGTGCAATGTTAACACAATTTTGAGGACAGAACGTACTACAGAAACCTTTCAGTAGAAAAGCATTTTAAAAATTATTTAGGAGCAGGCAATTTAGCACTGCATATTTTCTTTGTTACATAATATATACTGAGACATCCCCCTAATTATTTAGGTGCTGGTAAAACCAAACCCACCTGACTGGAGATGTCCATTGCGGCATACCAGGTTAGTACTGTCACTACAGATTTCCATTTGCAGCTTGGGAATTTGCTTAACTGCCTGCATCTTCTCTATGCAACAAAACAGAAGGGTGGGGAAGGACAAATAAAAAACAAAAAATGAACCCATGGAAGTTACGTACACTAAATCACACAAAAAATGACTTTGCCTTTGATTGACTTGAAATGGATTAATGTTAGAAAACATGTGTCTTATGTTTGCTATATTATGAAGCTACAAGAACATCTAAAAGATGATATACTATTATGAAAAGTTGTGAATTACAGTCAATAACCAAGTTAGTCAGAAATCACAATGTAAAAGATTGATGGGGAAATTTTCAATGCTGTATGCACAGGTATCTCTATCCATGGGAAGGTTTTAGGTGCGAGAGCTTGTAACCAGTTGGTACACGTTGCAGCCAGATCTTATCTTTATAGTACGCTTTATTGGCAAATGTTTGTGTATAATTACAACTTCATATTTAACAGCTAATGCTTGCTTCAGCAGATTACATCACGTCAGACAATTCTTCAATTAATAAAGTTGAGCAAGAATAATCTTTTCTGATCAAATTAGCATCTTCAAACTTCAACACTACATTACTAAATATCAAATATCCTAAAGGGAAAATGGATTCTTAAAGGGGTGTAGCATTATTGTACAATTAGCAGATTTGGGGTAAACTGATGAAGTCTTTATGCCACTTATAAAGTATGATGTGTACTTGAGAAATATTCCAAGAAATTATACTGCTTCAATTCCAACGCTCCAGCCCTTATGACAATCATTATTTGTTATCTTTCTGTAGTAACATAGTTTCTCTTGTATTAAACAGCCTCTTGAACTTGACTCGTCAAAACGCCCTGCAGCATTCACACACTTAACTTATTTGGAGTTCTTCACACTAATTGGTTTTAGAAAGAGGGGTCAACACCCATTTTATTTAGCAAAAGAAAGATTGGGTGCAGGGTTGCCATTCTGCAGATGGAAGTGATTCTGATCTAGTAGAAGCTTATCCTGGAATAAAGATGGCTATTTTCTACTATCCCCCTTTCCCCCTGCAGCTCTCAGTGCCACTGTCCATTGTTGCAGAGGGGCCTGCAGCCACTGATATCAGCTTTTCAGAGGGCAACACAAGAAAGGAGAAACTGACAAAAATAATCTTCCCCGTCTCTGTTCCTCTAGCCGAGTTTCACATGATCAAAACTCCACTGCATGCAAGTTTGAATCCAACCCACACAGAAAAGAAAAACAGCCACTGTCAAAAAGCAACCGTTTTCAATGCAGTTTTGGCTCACAAAATGCATTCTTCAATTACATAAGAAGAGCCTGCTGGATCAGGCCAAGTACACTGTACTGTATTTGTGTTGTTATCCAGTTGTCTTTAGATCAAAAGGTGACCCCAGTTGATGATTTCATCATACGTCAAGAGACAAAGTGGCACGATAAGAGGCCTAGAGCCAAACGTAAGGCCAGTTATTTCTAACACTTGTCAAATTTAGTTACATGCCTCCTTGAGTTTTTGTTCCAACATAGGGACACGGGTGGTGCTGTGGTCTAAACCACTGAGCCTTGGGCTTGCCGTTCAAAAGGTCACTGGTTCGAATCCCCTCGACGAGGTGAGCTCCCGTTATTCAGTCCCAGCTCCTGCCAACCTAGCAGTTCGAAGCACGCCCAAAGTGCAAGTAAATTAATAGGTACCACTTCAGCGGGAAGGTAAATGGCATTTCTGTGCACTGCTCTGGTGTCAGTGTTCCTTTACACCAGGAGCAGCTTAGTCATGCTGGCCACATGACCCGGAAAAGCTGCCTGCAGAGCGGACAAATGCTGGCACCCTTGGCCTATAAAGCGAGATGAGCGCCGCAAGCCCAGAGTCATTCGCGACCGGACTTAACAGTCAGGGGTCCCTTTACCCTTTACCTAGGGCTTATGGAAACGGCTATGTCTTGTTGATGGAGGGTGAAGATGTTGAGAGATTTCACCTGCATGCTCTAAACTATTTTTATTTTAAAATGCTTGTGTGATGCTTTTCCAGGCAAAGACTATCAAAAGAGATTTACAACCAATAAAAACAACAAGCATTAAAATCAAGAATAAAGATCACAGATAAATACAAACTCAGAATTTTAGTAACACAAAAACATTCCAGCTTCCTTAAGTGAGTGGAACAAAAAATTATCCAGGGAAGGCAATTTGAAACAAATGAATATTTTGAAACATTCTGAAAAGCTGACCACCACAGCTCTACTTGGATAGAGGTCCAAACTGTGGAGCCACAAAAGACTCCCTGTCACCTAGTCATTCACATAATAGGAGGTGAATACATCAAGAGGTCCTCTGACTGAGATATCTGTGCATGGGCAGGATGGTATGGTGCATGTAGCCTTTTAAGTAACTTGGGCCCAAATCATTTGGAACTTTCAAGGCTAAAACCAGCACTTCGAATTGTGCCTGGAGACATTAATTAGGAGCCAGTGTCATTAATGAATACAAGTGTAATTGAAGCTGACTGCCATACACTTATCAGAACTCTGGTGGTTATGTTTTGAAGCAGCTGAGGTTTCTGGACTATATTTAAAGATAGCCCCACATACAATGCATTACAATATTAACCTAGTCTAGATGTGACCACAGCATGGATCAGATCTGTGGCTAGGTCTGTCAGCTGCAGAAAGGGCTCTACTTAGTGTACCAGCCAAAGTCGATAAAATACACTCCTGGATACAAATGCTACCTGGGCTCCCCCAGTCAGTACTGAAGCCAAGAGAACTTGGGTCTTTTAACAGCAACAGTGGGGAGACTTTGTTGCATGGGCTTTATTTGGCCCACAAGGCTTTTTCCGCCAAACCATGCCCACCTGTCCCACACTTGATACCATATGCAATGCCAGGCAACTAAAGACACAGCTGCAAAGGAACAATGGGGAGCTTAAAATGCACTCCTGAGTGTTCCTTGGCAAGCAGCACCCATTCTCAGCACCAACTGACACTTTCAGTGAGCCCCTTTGAACTTGTCCTTTCACATGTGTGGTTTGGATTCAGATCACATCTGCAAACTGACAGCTTCAAAAGGGCTTGTTATCAGTGCCAATCAGATGATTAATGCTGAAAGTGAGCGCCTCTGTTGTCACCTGAATTGATAATGACATCGTTGTTGTTGTTTAGTCGTGTCCGACTCTTCGTGACCCCATGGACCAGAGCACGCCAGGGGTCATAATGACATCAGGTGACTTTAAAAGTAGGTGGTCCCTTCCAGCCCCCCAAAAATAACTCAAGTGAGTTAGTTCTTGATCTTTGGGCTGGGGCTGGGGCTGGGGCTGGGGCTGGGGCTGGGGTGGGGGGGAATTCATTCCATTCCAGGGAACAATGTTACCCTGTCCAGTGCTAGTTGTAATCCTCCTTCTGAAGCCAGGAATCTCCAACCAACAGCACCTCTGTCTTGCCTGGATTTAACCTCAGTTCATCAGTCCCACCAATGCCTTCAAGCACTGGTTTAGGGTTTCAACAGCCTCAATTACATCAAAAGATGGCAACAAAACACACTGCTGCATGCTGTCAGCATACTGATGACACTGCAACCACACCTTTGGATACCTTCCTCCAGAAGTTTCATGTAGATATTAAAAACATGGAACAACAATACAGAGCCCTATGCTACCCCACAAATGAAAAAACCACTATGAAGCCATTATCAGCCTCCCCAACTAAATGTGGTTTCTTTCCATAATTGCACCAAGTTTCAAATAGATTTCTGCTGCTTATAAACAAAGCATGTTAAGTATTACACTCTATGTCAAAATTATCTATGCAATGGCAATAACTCACCTAAAGCCTTATTAACAATAAATGCTACGATAAAAATTCTTTTAAAATTATAGTTTTCCCATAAAACAACACATAAATAAGACAAATAATTATCAGATTTACTTTTAAGCTACAGGCATATGCATGCTAACATGTGATCTAAATCATATCCATAGTATATGCATAAGATTGGGCTAGTATCTGGCCTAAGACTTACTGCAAGGGATGACCATGTTAAGTCTGCTGCAGCAAAACAAAGCAGTGTCCTATGGCACCTTAAGGACTCAGTTCCTTCTGTACTTTTGCCAAGTACCAGCAGGACTAATAAATTACTTGAAGCCCTCATCTCAAGAAGAAGCAAGATTAATTTGGAGCGTTCCAGAAAAAACAGAGTTACATTTAAACTATGTTGTGGGGAAGAAAGATCTCCTTCCTCCTGTGACTGAAACTCTGAGTAGGACTGGAAACCCACTGGTGAGGGGGAGAGAATGGAAGGGAGGTGGGAGGGGCAAGAGGTACAGTTATAGCTCAGGAAGACTGATACTTAAGCCAGACTTCTCATACCTAAAAAGCTTGTGTTAACAGAGTACATACTATAGCTATATGATGTTAATTTTAAGTTTTTACTATGCTCTATTGAAAACAAGTTGTATGTCATGGCCATGGAATATGATTAGATTTTTTTTTAGCGTGACTCAGTCATCAGCTCTAAAGCTGTACTTAAGTTCTTACATCCAACACTCATTACTGCAATTTAGGAATGTGACATGCAGCAAGTTGCACGCATCTCTTACACTAAGACCAGTCGCAGGAGGCTGCTGGTTTGAGTGGAGGTATGCCAGGAGGTGAGTAGGCAGCTTAACATATGGCATGTATCCATTTTTCTGCCCAGTTAGTTGCAGCAGGAGTGGTTGGGTTTTAAGTAGAAAAACAGTCTGAAGGGGAAGGGTTAAGCAGCCTCTTTCAATGCCATTGTTCCACACAAACTTGCATCCTCCTAAGGCTGAAGAAGAAGAAGAAGAGTTTGGATTTGATATCCCGCTTTATCACTACGCTAAGGAGTCTCAAAGCGGCTAACATTCTCCTTTCCCTTCCTCCCCCACAACAAACACTCTGTGAGGTGAGTGGGGCTGAGAGACTTCAGAGAAGTGTGACTACCCCAAGGTCGCCCAGCAGCTGCATGTGGAGGAGCGGGGAAGCGAACCCGGTTCACCAGATTACGAGTCTACCGCTCTTAACCACTACACCACACTGGCCCCTGGTACCAAATAAATTCTCTAGTTCAGAGAGCCAACTGAACTCCAGAACTCTAGTTCTTCATCTTCATAGAGTCTTGAGTCTGTTTTTCTCACAGCCCCTTTAAATCCCTCCCCCTAAAAGACCCCGGTTCTGCCAATATTCCTGTATCTGTGTCACAGTGGGTATATAGGTTCTATGAAGTTAAAATCCAATACCGAGATACCCCTTTCAAAAATTAAAAAGCCAGATTAATAAATGTTTCTTAAATATATGCATTGTGTAACTATCATTTCCCGTTTTCCAAAATAAAAATATTAAGTAATACCTAACAGCTGCAAACGGTCCTTGGCCATTGCCAAATTTGTCATCATTTTAGACTGGAGACGGCGAGCTCGATCACAATGATCTCCTTAAAAAGAAAGTTAAATATTCAGATTCAAGCATAAGTACAACAGCAATGTTTGTCCCACACTATAGCAAAAAAGAGAAGTAAATATTAAAATTACAACTTATTTAAAATATCCATGCATCTAGAAGTAATTGGCATAGCAAAAAAACCCGATGCTCTGCATAGATATGTAACATTAGAACAAGTCTGTGCATGCTTTTCTCTCTTCGGGGACATTTGCACAAATGAGGAAAATATGCAAATGAACACAGTAGTAAGAACGTGTTCAGACTAGCTTTATTTTCCCATTACATGTGCAATTAGCCTGCTCCCTGTTCATATTTTCTATTCCCTGCCATTATTTCAAAATGCTGATATGGAACTAGCAGTAGTATTAGGTCTCTTTCTGACAAGTAGTATGTCAGATTTCTAAACTGATGAAAAAACCATTCTAAAGGAACATGAAGTGCAACCGTTTGGATTGATTTTAGCCCCAAGAATCTCTAAACAACAACAAAAACTTCTAAGATATTAATAAATGCTAACTATTTGCCATTCCACATTTACATTACAATTTTAGTATACTTGTTTTGCCAATTTACAGATAGGATGCCTTCTTACATCAAAATTAAATATGTATTTAAAGCTTTCAACTTGCTTTTAAAAGCAACACCAAAAATGTTAGTGCCAAGGTAGCAAGACTGACTTGAGCCAAAAAAATCTGACTGAATTTTATCCCCATCCCCTCTGAAAAGAGAACATGAACCATCAACAGAGATACTTTGTAGAACCACAACTGTGACAAACAAAAACGAAATCCAGGTTAACTGTTCAAAATACAAGTTCAACTAAGAAACAAGTGGTAGATAATATAAACTATCCAAAAAAAAAGAGTGAACCATTAGCACGTGAACCCATTATTATTATTATTACTATTATTTCTTGAATTTATATACCATCCTATACCCACATGCCTCAGGGGGGTTCAGAGTTATCTGGAAGGCATAAGTGCCAACTTGCTGGGGTCCTGGGTAACTGAGCACCCACAAAATTGCCCGTGAAGGGTCTGGGCACCCACAAATTTCGGTGCCAGGGCCATGTTTACTGCATGGCACCCATGGTCATGGAGCCAAGGTGGCACTCCTGCTGGAAGGATTTTTATTCTTGAATTATGTCAAATTTCTGTATGTACTCCATTCTTTCAAAGAAGTAACTAGCAACAGACAGGATAATGGCATGTGGGGAAAGGGGTTAAAAGCACCTGGGCACCACAGAATGCCTTCATCAGACTTTTAAGTCATGATAAAACTTATTTCTAACTTCTGACATGAAAGACACACTGTTTTGAGCTTGTTTCCTTATGGGCAAGCTGTTATTTGTGTTGGTTAGGCCTGCAGTTTCTAAAGAAAAGGTTTGCAATTGTGCTGATCTAAATCACACATGTAGCCCTCCAGATGTTGTTGGACTCCAACTCCCATAGGCCTCACAGCTATGACCAAGGATGCTGGAAACTTCAGTCCAGCAACCTCTGATTAATTCCATTTAAAAGTATGGTTCTGATTGTTTATGATCAATGCT